>NC_133652.1:71859438-72017356 GCF_009905375.1 Apium graveolens | reverse complement strand
TGGAACCTCGAGAAGGTAATGGTCCATCTACCACGATCTCATCCATAAACTCCGGCTGAGGAAACTGATACACTCCTGGAACAGGTGCATAAATGGCTAATGGGGCAGGAAATAAGACAGGCTGCTCCATAGGCACATACCCTGGCGGCTCTGCCTCTGGCTCCATATGTGGCAGCTCTGGAATCTCGACTGGTGGCATAGGAATCTGAGGCTCTACATTCTCCCACTGCGGAAGATCAACCATATCAGGAATATCGAACATCGGAAACTCTAATGGTGGAATATCTGGTATTTCTGGCTCAACGTATGGAAAAATAATCTGCAAAACCTGGTACCTCCGGGAAAAGTGGTATCTCTGGTGCTGGCTCAGGTGGCAATGGAGGTAAGATCTGCTCTGACACTGGGGCTACTACCTGTGCATCCACTGGATCTGTCTCGGTCCTCTCCGTAGATGATGATAAAGAAGCCATCTAATATACATAAAAATAATAACCAAAAACAATCAAATCACAATCCTATAACTCATACTTCTAATCACATAGACAAACAGTCCTAACACTCTCACTCTCATCCTATCTTATTTTCCTATCTTATCTTAACCCTAACATTCTTGTTTTCCAAGGTCAATCCTAAGCTCGGATATCAACTATAACACCCTCCAAATCCGGGGTATAGATTTGGGGCATTATTAACAACAATTACCAACTATACCTGCACAAGCGGAATATAAATATAATAATTACCCCGAACTATCACTACTCAGGATCTTTTAAGGTTTGAGTTTGAAAAACAAGAATCATGCACTACACTTTATTACAAACCCAACTAAATAAAACCTGTCTCAAGAACTCTCTTTATTACAAAACTTTATTCTATCTACAGTTTCCCTACACAATCTTTTATTCAAACTACACAAAACTTTTATTCAACCCAACATTACTACTCATCCTGCTACACCTGATTTGGCACTTCAAAACTCTCTTCGGGAATAGGAAGGAACACTCTTGGTATAAGAGGGTCCCGCTGCTTGACTCGCTTCTTGACTACGCGGGTCCTGATGGGTTTCATTCTCTACCTTAACTGTAAAACAATAGGAGTAACAATAAAAAGGGATGAGCCAAAATTGCTCAACAAGCCTGCAACAATATATATATATATAAAGAGAGAAATAAATGAACCAATAAGCTGTTGGTTTGAACAACCATCTGTATCTGTATATGATAATAATTTGCCAACACTGGCGAGTACCAAATGAATAAGACTGGAAACAAGAACCAACATATGCACTATAATCTGCTGATCAGTCAGAATATGGTGCGGATCTATACCCAACTGCATAGACCCAACCAACATTAGGAGTACTCAGGCAACTATGGCCTATTAATTAATGACCTGGGTAAAACCCAGCTCGTAAAGTAACCATCCAGTCCAAGGCTTAGCATCCGGAATAATCGGAATGCTATTGATATATCCTAACACCAGGATATACCAGACTATATGTAACAAGGGTAAAGGAATTGAAATATGAACAAGAATTCCATAAATTGGGTAAATCAGGAATTTAAATGAAATGGAACAAGTGATATAAATGGGTAACAGTGTATATGAACAATGAATATCAAAGAGAATTGATACGATAGAAAGGAAATATAAATCACTATTCTGAATTTAGAATAGAGGAAAAACTTGCCTTGCGCGTACTTAACCTGGTTTAACTTACTGCCTTCTGACCCTAGCTTGCTCTGCCTTGCTAACACTGAACAAATTATAGAAAGATAGGTGTTTAGGTAATTTACTACATACGTGTATCTTGAATTGATATCACGCAACCTTATCAGTCTACCCATGCGTTTCTATCTGACTCGCATATATATTTACATATATTTACACAACACATTTATACACATAATCACATATAACACGTAACACGTAAAGCACACAATTAATTTCTAGATTTATAATTATTTTTAGAATCAATTCTAGGCTTATATCTGCATTACTAGTTGTATCTGATTTTATTATAATTTTTCGGGATTTATTCGGCTCAATTATATCCCTACTAGGACCTTCGAACTATCAATTATCACCAACCACTCTTTTTCAGAAGAAATTATAACCTACAATTATTTTTATTAGATTCGTCTCATTTTTCTGAGTCTAGGAGTCTTCGTTTCACTCAAATCGGACTAACGGTTAAATTGTTATGAATTAAACACTGATAATTCAATTTATTATTCAATATAGATAATTATTACAACCTTTTAAATTCTAAAATAATTTTTAAATAATTATTTAAGAAAAATCAAAGTCAAAAATAATTTTTTTTATAATTTTTGGAGTTAAAACGAAGAAGTTACGATTTATTGAATATTATGTGATTAATTATTGAAATAATTAATCACTTAATAAATAAATAACTAATAAATAATTAATAGATAATTATTTGCTAATTTAAAATAATTAATCCCTAATTATTAGGATTAATCACAATTTATTACAAATATTTATAACTTATCGGTATTTATTCGAATAGATCGATTATTTACAAATAATCAATCAACTTAATTAACTGATACGCTATTTATCGGATAGATACGAATTATTCGAATTATAGATCATTTAACGATTAATCACTCGTACGATTCGTTAAACAGATAATTACCGATAACTACGATACGAATAATTATTACAATATTATTCAAATAACTAACGCTCGAATAATAATTCAATTATCGAATCATTACTCGTAATAATAACTAATTATCGAATTATTAACCATATTATTTAATTATTTCTAATCTTTATTTATTAATTAATTACCTAATTATTAATTAATTACCTAATTATTAATTAATTAGATAACTAATAAATAATTAGATAAATAATTAAATAATTAATTAAATAATTAAATTCGAATTTATAAATCAATAAAATAATTTAGAAATTAATAATACTATTTTTCAGAATATAAAACTAATTTTTAATTAATTATTAGAATTTTTAAAATGATTTTCTGATTATAAAATATAATTAAATAATAAGAATTCAGAAACAGAAATCAGGAAATCAAATTGGGGATTTTTGGATCGAAACCGGGTCGAAACCGGGTTGGAAACCGGGTCGTCTTCGACCCAATCGGGTCACGAAGAACACCGGCCCCTTCCCCAGAATCCGACGCCGGCGGACTGATTCCGGCGAGACGAAAAACATGGCCAAAACGTTCGATTCCAGGCGCGTTCTTCCCCGTTCTTGTTCCACAGCAATCACACGTCGTTCCCTTCTAATCCTCCTTCGTCGTTCATCGACACAGCAGCCGGAAAACGAAGAAACGCGGCGGCGGCGGCTAAGCTCCGGCGATGCTAAAACGGACACCAAATCGAGTGAAACCGGTGCCAAACGACTCCCTATTCGACGATCTACATCCTCATGACAACGAAATCATCAAACAATTACCAGAAATCAAAACCCGAATTTGAGAATTAAACCCGAAAATACAAATCAAAAATCCAGAAATCAAACAACAAAAACGGTTACATAATCAGATAGAGAATCGAAAGAGCTTCACAACGGATACTTACACGACTGATTTGGTTAACAGGATCACGATCAAACTTGGCTTTGATTCCTCCTGCTGTTCTTCACAAACCCTAACCCTAATTCCCCCTTTTCTGATTTTCTTCTTTTTTTTTTTTTTATTTTCTGATTTTTAATAATAAATAACTAATTAATTAATAATAAAACAGCTATTTATAGTACTGAAAATAATACCCCTAAATAAAATTTAAGGGGCTAATTACACTCCTAATAAAAATATTTGGCCCCAATTTTTATAATTTTTGGGTATTAATATTGAATTTTTAAATATCCAATAATTACAAAATAAATACTAAAAATTCCCAAAAATTGTGAAAAATACAAAAATACAAAGAAAAATGATATATAATAATTTCATGATCATATAAAAATAAAAATGTGATTTTTGTGGGGCTTTTGGTACCCGAAGGGGTCCGGAAAAATTCGTTTTTCGCGAAAAAGGTCAATTGGTAAAACGTCTAGGGGTTCAAATTAGCAATACGGTACAGGGCATTTTTAATAAAACAGAGCCAATGATTTTGTTTGAAATATGGGCTTTTAAAATACTGTTTGAGCTGTACGGGTTTTGATATAATATATATAATTGACGATAAAACGCTCAATAAATATCCAAAACACGTCTGGATCAAAACAACCAACACATAACACATAGCAGTTAGGGTTCAACGACTTAACACATTTAATCACATAATAATACACATAATTTATTATTATTATAACATAATACAAGCGTAATTCCTCGGTCGTTACAGTGACGGCTGTTCTTCATGACCCGATAACCCGAGGTCGACCCGGTTTGCAACCCGGAAACGACCCGGGTTTGATCCCCTCAACCCTGAAACCATTTCCAGATTTTTGTTTCTGGATTTTCTATTATTTAATTTATATTTTATAAATCAGAAAATCATTTTATTAATTCTAATAATTAATTAAAAATTAGTTTTATATTCTGAAAAATAGTATTATTAATTTCTAAATTATTTTATTAATTTATAAATTCGAATTTAATTATTTAATTAATTATTTAATTATTTATCTAATTATTTATTAGTTATCTAATTAATTAATAATTAGGTAATTAATTAATAATTAGGTAATTAATTAATAAATAAGGATTAAAAATAATTAAATAATATGATTAATAATTCGATAATTAGTTATTATTACGAGTAATGATTCGATAATGGGAATTATTATTCGAGCGATAGTTATTCGAATAATATTGTAGTGATTATTTGTATCGTATAATTAAATACCGATAATTAATTGATTAACGAATCGTATAAGTTTCAGTAATAATGTAATAGTTCGATAATTATATGAGAATGGCGAGTAGCTCGTATTTATACGAGTAAGTAATCGTTGAGTTAGATTATAATTCGAACACATAGTAGATATTCGATAAATAGCGTATCTGTTAATAGAATCGATCGATTATTTGTAAATAATCGATCTAATCGAATAAATATCGATACGTTATAAATATTATAATAAATTGTGATTAATCCTGATAATTAGAGATTTATTATTTTAGATTATTCAATAGGCAATTATTAATTATTTATTAGTTATTTATTTATTCAATATTTAAAAAGGTGATTAATTATTTCGATAATTAATCACATAATTTTCAATAAACCGTAACTTCTTCATTTTAACTCCAAAAATTATAAAAAAATTATTTTTGACTTTGATTTTTCTTAAATAATTATTTAAAAATTATTTTAGGATTTAAAAGGTTGTAATAATTATCTATATTGAATAATAAATTGAATTATCAGTGTTTAATTCATAACAATTCAACCGTTAGTCCGATTTAAGTGAAACGAAGACCCCTAGACTCAGAAAAATGAGACGAATCCAATAAAAATGGTTGTAAGTTATAATTTCTTCTGAAAAAGAGTGGTTTGGTGATAATTGATAGTTCGTAGGTCCTAGTAGGGATATAATTGAGCCGAATAAATCCCGAAAAATTATAATAAAATCAGATAAGACTAGTAATGCAGGTATAAGCCTAGAATTGATTCTAAAAATAATTATAAATCTAGAAATTAATTATGTGCTTTATGTGTTACGTGTTATATGTGATTATGTGCATAAATGTGTTGTGTAAATATATATATATATATGCGAGTCAGATAGAAACGCATGGGTAGACTGATAAGGTTGCGTGATATCAATTCAAGATACACGTATATAGTAAATTATCTAAACACCTATCTTTCCATGATTTGTTCAGTGTTAGCAAGGCAGAGCAAGCTAGGGTCAGAAGGCAGTAAGTTAAACCAGGTTAAGTACGCGCAAGGCAAGTTTTTCCCCTATTCTAAATTCAGAATAGTGATTTATATTTCCTTTCTATCGTATCAATTCTCTTTGATAATTATTGTTCATATACACTGTTACCCATTTATTATCACTTGTTCCATTTCATTTCAATTCTTGATTTACCCAATTTATTGAATTCCCTGTTCATATTTCAATTCCTTTACCCTTGTTACATATATTCTGGTATATCCTGGTGTTGGGATATATCAATAGCATACCGATTGTTCCGGATGCTCAGCCTTGGACTGGATGGTTACTATAAAGGCTGGGTTTTTCCCAGACCATTAATTAATAGGCCATAGTTGCCTGAGTACTCCTTATGTTGGTTGGGTCTATGCAGTTGGGTATAGATCCGCACTATATTCTGACTGATCAGCAGATTATAGTGCATATGTTGGTTCTTGTTTCCAGTCTTGTTCATTTGGCACTCGCCATCATTGGCAAATTATTATCATATACAGATACAGATGGTTGTTCAAACCAGCAGCTTATTGGTTTATTTATTTCTCTTTATTTCTCTCTCTTTATAATATATATATATAAATTGTTGCAGGCTTGTTGAACAATTTTGGCTCATTTCTTTTATTGTCACTCCTATTGTTTTACAGTTAAGGTAGAGAATGAAACCCATCAGGACCTGCATAGTCAAAAAGCGAGTCAAGCAGCGGGACCCTCTTATACCAAGAGTGTTCCTTCCTATTCCCGAAGAGAGCTTTGAATTGCCAGATCAGGTGTAGCAGGATAAGTAGTGATGTTGGGTTGAATAAGAGTTTTGTGTAGTTGAATAAAAGATCGCGTAGTGAAACTGTAGATAGAATAAAGTTTTGTAATAAAGAGAGTTCTTGAGACAGGTTTTTATTTAGTTGGGTTTGTAATAAAGTGTAGTGCATGATTCTTGTTTCCAACCTCAACCCTTAAAAGATCCTGAGTAGTGATAGTTCGGGGTAATTATTATATTAATATTCCGCTTGTGCCGGTATAGTTGGTAATTGTTGTTAATAATGCCCCAAATCTATACCCCGGATTTGGAGGGTGTTATAGTTGGCATCAGAGCTTAGGATTGACCTTGGAAAACAAGAATGTTAGGGTTAAGATAAGATAGGAAAATAAGATAGGATGAGGGTAAGAGTGTTAGGATTATTTGTTTATGTGATTAGAAGTTATGAGTTATAGGATTGTGATTTGATGGTTTTGTGTTATTATTTTTATGTATATTAGATGGCTTCTTTATCATCATCTACGGAGAGGACCGAGACAGATCCAGTGGATGCACAGGTAGTAGCCCCAGTGTCAGAGCAGATATTACCTCCATTGCCACCTGAGCCAGCACCAGAGATACCACTTCCCCCGGAGGTACCAGGTTTTGCAGATTATTTTCCATATTTTGAGCCAGAGATACCAGATATTCCACCATTAGAGTTTCCGATGTTCGATATTCCTGATATGGTTGATCTTCCGCAATGGGAGGATTTAGAGCCTCAGATTCCTATGCCACCAGTTGAGATTCCAGAGATGCCACCGATGGAGCCAGAGGCAGAGCCGCCTGTGTATGCGCCTATGGAGCAGCCTGTCTTATTTCCTGCCCCATTAGCCATTTATGCACCTGTTCCAGGAGTGTATCAGTTTCCTCAGCCAGAATTTATGGATGAGATCGTGGTATATGGACCATTACCTTCTCGAGGTTCCAGCACTGATCTTCATGAGCATCATACCGTGACTTACCAGCGCTTTCAGGCAGAGAGGGAGGAGAGGATTAGATGGCAGAACCAGTGTAGAGAGATCCTTGGATTGTATGAGACACAGACGGATGGTCCTGTCAGAGCATTACGACCGGATTATATACTGAGAGAGAGACTACATCATATTCACCGGGTTAGTTCGCAGCAGCTTACTGATTTGAGACAGCAGGATCTTAGTGCGGAGACAGCATATCGCAGAGCATTGGGACTTACCGAGGCAGTGCTAGAGGCAGTGCAGGAGGAGTTGAGCCACGTACCACCAGGATTTGGAGACCAGCAGATCGATGAGTGTTGTATTATGTATATTTTGTAGATAGAGGCAGCATAGTATTGTATACTAGTTTGTATGAGTGTAGCTACTGACTCTGACTGATAGTAGTAGCAGTACGACTGTTATATCCTAGGATTTTGTATCAAGCACTGACACCTGTAGCTGGTGTTCTACCTATATATATATATGAGATAATCTTTTGCACATTTTCTTTATTTTATTTCCCGTCATTTAAGCATTTACATTTATTTCAGTACCATTGCATATTTACAAATGTAGTTTTATTCACGATCATGTTGTAAAAAAAAAAAAAAAAAAAAAAATTAAAACTATCATACTGTTTTATCTATTCAGTTATTTAATAAATTATTTTATTTTCTCGAATCGACTGTTTTAATATATGTTTAATATACTGTTATTAAATAAGGTCCATTATTTATTTACCAGAAAAATGGCACCTAAGAGAAAAGCGCAGCCCGACTCATCGAATGGAAACACCGAGGGCCAAAACAATAATAAACAGATGGATCAGATGTTTAATCTCATGCAACAGCAGATGTTGATGATGCAACAACAAATGCAGCAGCAGCAACAGCAGTTCCAGCAACAGATGTTACAGCAAGCCGCTCATCCAGGACATCAAATACCACCAGCAGCACCTACGACTACTTTCAAGCAATTTCAGTCGGTTAAGCCACCGGAATTTATGGGTTCCACAGATCCTACAAAAGCGAGAGCTTGGCTGAAAGAGATGGAAAAGGCTTTTTCGTTGGTAAAGGTTGAGGAAGAGCAGAAGACAGATTTCGCTAGCTATTTTCTAAAAGGCGAAGCTAATTACTGGTGGGAATCAAAGAAAGCTTTGGAAGAAGGTGTGGTGACCTGGAACAGATTCACTGATCTTTTCTTGGAGAAATATTTTCCTCGTTTTATGAAGAACTAGATGGAGATCAAGTTCCTGGAGCTGAAACAAGACAACTTATCGGTTGCGGATTATGAGACTAAGTTTACTGAATTGGCAAGGTTTGTTCCAGAGCAGGTGGATACGGACGAGAAGCGGGCCAAGAGATTTCAGCAAGGACTAAAACCATGGATTCGTAGCAGGGTAGCTGTGTTTGAATTGACAACTTATACGGCTGTTGTTCAGAAGGCTATGATTATTGAAGGAGAAAGCGAAGCAGCTCAGAAAGAGAAGGGACCAGGGAATTTTCAGAATCGTTTCAACAAAAGGCCGGGATTTCAAGCTCGGGGAAAAGTAAATTTCAAAAGGCCAGAGCAGAACAATCAGAGGATGGGAAATCGACTTCCAGCCCCAATTCAGCAGAGACTTATTCGACCGCCTATACCTGATTGCAGAACGTGTGGTAGAAAGCATACAGGAGTTTGCAACAAGCTAAATGTTACGTGTTTCAAGTGCAAGCAAAGGGGACACTATTCTGGAGAATGTCCAATGGGAAAAGCAGAAGTTACTTGTTTTCAATGTGGGAGAAAATGACATATCGCCAAAGACTGCAGAGGAATTGCAATGGCTGCCAGTATTCCAAGAGTTTTAGCATTACCTCCACCTCCACTACCACAGCAAAATCAGCCCAGAGCAAGGACTTTCAACATGTCAATGAAGGAAGCGGTATAGAGTCCGAATGTGGTTGCAGGTACACTTCCTATAAATTCCGTAAATGCTTTAGTATTGATTGATTCAGGAGCTACTAGATCTTTTATTTCTGAAGCTTTTATCTCTAAGATAGATTGTGAGATTCAGTGGTTGGATGAAGTGTTAGTCATAAAATTAGCAAATAATGATCAGGTTGCAGTAGATCGAGTATGTCCGAGCTGTGATATTGAGATAGGGAGATGTCATTTTTCAATTGATTTGATACCTTTTAGGTTAGGGGAGTTTGATATTATTTTAGGAATGGATTGGCTGTCTAATAATAATGCTCAAATTGATTGTGCGAATAAGAGAGTGAAATTGCAAACTGAAGAAAATGAAACGGTAATATTTAAAGGTGAGAAGCAAAAGCAGGAATTCCTATCAATAATGCAGACGAGGAGATTGCTACGTCAAGGATGTCAAGCTTATTTAGCCTATGTACGGGATGTTGATAAGGGAGATTTGAAGATTGAAGATATTCCTGTAGTTTGTGAATTTCTTGATGTTTTTCCGGACGAATTACCAGGACTTCCACCAGATCGAGAAATCGAGTTTACTATTGACTTGACGCCAGGGACTGAACCAATTTCAAAAACTCCATATCGAATGGCACCTATTGAAATGAGGGAATTAGCAAAGCAGTTGCAAGAACTTCTTGACAAAGGAATTATAAGGCCAAGTGTATCCCCATGGGGTGCGCCAGTATTGTTCGTGAAAAAGAAGGATGGTAGTATGCGACTGTGTATTGATTATCGTGAGCTGAACAAGTTAACTATTAAGAATAAATATCCTTTACCTCGCATTGATGATTTATTTGATCAACTAAAAGGAGCAGCATGGTTTTCGAAAATTGACCTACGATCAGGCTATCATCAGTTAAAGATCAAGGCCGAAGATATTCCAAAGACAGCGTTTAGAACAAGGTACGGACACTATGAATTTCTTGTAATGGCTTTTGGATTGACAAATGCACCTGCAGCGTTTATGGATTTGATGAATCGAATATTCAAGAAGTATTTGGATAAGTTTATCATTATATTTATTGATGACATTTTGATCTATTCAAAGACGGAAGAAGAGCATGCAGCGCATTTAAGAACGACATTGGAAATATTACGGAAGGAGCAGTTTTATGCAAAATTTTCCAAGTGCGAATTTTGGTTGAAAGAAGTGCAGTTTTTAGGGCACATCATCAGCAGAGAAGGCATTCAAGTTGATCCAGCAAAGATTGAAGCTGTGTTGAATTGGGAAAGACCAAAGACGCCGACAGAGGTTCGAAGTTTCTTAGGTTTGGCAGGATATTATCGAAGATTTGTCAAAGATTTTGCGAAGATAGCTACACCGCTGACCAAGTTAACTCGACAAAGTGAAAAGTTCGAATGGAATAGTAAGTGTGAAGAAAGTTTTCAAGAGTTGAAGAATCGGTTGGTGACGGCACCAGTATTAGTATTGCCAGACGAGCAAGGAAATTTTGTTATCTACAGTGACGCTTCATATCGTGGTTTAGGATGTGTGTTGATGCAACATGGTAACGTCATTGCATATGCGTCAAGACAACTTAAACCTCATGAGCAGAAATATCCTACGCATGATCTGGAATTAGCAGCAATTGTTTTTGCATTGAAGCTTTGGAGACATTATCTGTACGGTGAAAAATGTGAAATCTACACGGATCATAAAAGTCTGAAGTATATCTTCACGCAAAAGGAACTAAACATGCGACAACGTCGATGGCTGGAATTGATTAAAGATTACGATGTTACAATCAGTTATCATCCAGGAAAAGCAAATGTTGTAGCAGATGCGCTAAGCAGAAAAGAAAGATTGAATCGGTTAACTTCATGCGAAGAATTGGCCAAGGAATTCGACAAATTGGAAATCGAAATTCGTATTCCCGATAAATCTGCAGAAACTATCTACGCTATGACTTTCCAACCAGAATTGCTGGAAAAGATTCGCCGTTGTCAAGAAGAAGTGATGAGTCAAGACGACAACTTAACAGGAGAAGAGATTACAACTCAGAAAGATAATGAAGGAATCTTACGTTTTGTGTCAAGAATCTGGATCCCTAATGTGGCAGAATTAAAAGAAGAAGTTATGCGAGATGTGCACAATTCGAAGTATTCCATTCATCCAGGAAGCACGAAAATGTATCGCGATTTGAAGGAAAACTTTTGGTGGCCGAATATGAAGAAGGAGATAGCAGAATGGGTGAGTAAATGCTACACATGCCAGCGAGTTAAAGTAGAACACCAACGTCCGAGTGGGTTATTGCAACCATTAGACATTCCAGAATGGAAATGGGAACATCTAGCGATGGATTTTGTGGTAGGACTACCGAGGACTAGGGCAAATCATGATGCGATATGGGTAATCATTGACAGACTTACGAAGTCGGCACATTTTCTACCAATTAATGAAAGATTTTCGCTCGACAAATTAGTGCACATGTATCTCAAAGAAATTGTGATGCGTCATGGAGTACCAGTATCAATTGTATCGGATCGAGATCCTCGTTTTAATTCAAGATTTTGGAGACAATTCCAAGAATGTCTAGGAACGAAGTTGAATATGAGTACAGCTTATCATCCGCAAACTGACGGCCAAAGTGAAAGGATAATTCAAACGATTGAAGACATGCTACGAGTTTGTGCGATCGATTTTGAAGGCAGTTGGGATGAACATTTACCCCTAGTGGAATTTTCTTATAATAATAGCTATCACGCCAGTATTGGAATGCCACCGTATGAAGCATTATATGGGAGGAAATGCAGATCATCCGTGCATTGGGATGAAGTCGGAGAACGCAAGATTTTGGGTCCAGAATTAATTCAGCAGACAAAAGAAAAGATTAATCTTATTCAAAAACGAATCGAGGCAGCACAAAACAGACAAAGCAGATATGCAAACCAAGCCAGGAAGGATATGGACTATCAGGAAGGAGAACACGTATTGCTCAAAATATCGCCATGGAAAGGATTGACCAGATTTGGCAATAAAGGGAAATTGAAGCCACGATACGTTGGACCATTTGAGATTTTGAAGAAAATTGGGAAGGTTGCGTACGAATTAGCTCTACCACCCCATATGCAGCATATTCACAACGTATTTCATGTATCTATGCTTAAGAGGTATAATCCTGATACAAGGCATGTAATAGAGTATGAACCAGTAGAGCTTCAGGCAGATTTGTCATATGTAGAACAGCCAATAAGAATTCTAGATAGGCAAGAGAGGGTATTAAGAAATAAGTCTGTGTCATTAGTGAGAGTTTTATGGAGAAACCCAGTGGTTGAAGAATCAACCTGGGAGCTTGAAAGTGAAATGCTAGAAAATTATCCTCAGTTATTTGCATAATTAGATTCTGAGGACAGAATCTTGTTAAGGGGGAGAGAATGTAACGACCGAGGAATTACGCTTGTATTATATTATAATAATAATAATTATGAGTATTATTATGTGATTAAATGTGTTAAGTCGTTGAACCCTAACTGCTATGTGTTATGTGTTGGTTGTTTTGATCCAAACGTGTTTTGGATATTTATTGAGCGTTCTATCGTCAGTTATATATATTATATCAAAACCTGTACAACTCAAAAATATGTTTTAAAAGCCCGTATTTCAAACAAAATCATTGGCCCTATTTTGCCAAAAATGCCCTATACCGTATCGCTATTCTGAACCCCTAGACGTTTTACAAATTGACCTTTTTCGCGAAAAACGACTTTTCCGGACCCCTTCGGGTACCAAAAACCCCACAAAAATCACATTCTTATTTTTATATGATTATGAAATTATCATATATCATTTTTCTTTGTATTTTTGTATTTTTCACAATTTTTGGGAATTTTTAGTATTTATTTTGTATTTATTGGATATTTAAAAATTCATTATTAATACCCAAAAATTATAAAAATTGGGGCCAAATATTTTTATTAGGAGTGTAATTAGACCCTTAATTTTACTTAGGGGTATTATTTTCATAAATATAAATACCTGAATTACTATTAATTAAATCAGTTAATTATACTTAAAAATCAGAAAATAAAAAGAAAATCAGAAAAGGGAATTAGGGTTAGGGTTTGTGAAGAACAGAGCAGGAGGATCAAAGGCGATTTTGATCGTGATTCCGGAGTCCAAATCGAGCGTGTGAGTATTCGTTTTGAAGCTTATGATCTGTAGTTTTCAATTATGTGATTCTTTTTAACGTTTGATTGATCGAATTGAAAGTTGTTATTTTCGGGTTTTAATCGCGAATTCGGGTTTGATTTTCTGTGTGTTGTTTGATGTTTTGGTTGTTAGAGTCGTTTAGATCGTTGATTTTGGAGTCGATTGACACCAGTTTCGTCAAATTTGGTTAACGTTTGGAGGAACTCGGTTTTCCGATGAAGTTCATCGGAGAACTTCGACTTGTGGTCGGAGATGGCGGAGGGGGGATTATCTGATGGTGGTGACGCTGTGGGTCGACGACTGAAACTCTAGGGAATCGAACGGAGTCAAAAAGGAGGAGAAACGATGATCAGGAGGCTCGTTTTTCGCCTCGCCGGAACCCGTCGCCGTCGCCGGATTCTGGGACGGTGACGGTTGTTCTTCATGACCCGATAACCCGAGGTCGACCCGGTTTGCAACCCGGAAACGACCCGGGTTTGATCCCCTCAACCCTGAAACCATTTCCAGATTTTTGTTTCTGGATTTTCTATTATTTAATTTATATTTTATAAATCAGAAAATCATTTTATTAATTCTAATAATTAATTAAAAATTAGTTTTATATTCTGAAAAATAGTATTATTAATTTCTAAATTCGAATTTAATTATTTAATTAATTATTTAATTATTTATCTAATTATTTATTAGTTATCTAATTAATTAATAATTAGGTAATTAATTAATAATTAGGTAATTAATTAATAAATAAGGATTAAAAATAATTAAATAATATGATTAATAATTCGATAATTAGTTATTATTACGAGTAATGATTCGATAATGGGAATTATTATTCGAGCGATAGTTATTCGAATAATATTGTAGTGATTATTTGTATCGTATAATTAAATACCGATAATTAATTGATTAACGAATCGTATAAGTTTCAGTAATAATGTAATAGTTCGATAATTATATGAGAATGGCGAGTAGCTCGTATTTATACGAGTAAGTAATCGTTGAGTTAGATTATAATTCGAACACATAGTAGATATTCGATAAATAGCGTATCTGTTAATAGAATCGATCGATTATTTGTAAATAATCGATCTAATCGAATAAATATCGATACGTTATAAATATTATAATAAATTGTGATTAATCCTGATAATTAGAGATTTATTATTTTAGATTATTCAATAGGCAATTATTAATTATTTATTAGTTATTTATTTATTCAATATTTAAAAAGGTGATTAATTATTTCGATAATTAATCACATAATTTTCAATAAACCGTAACTTCTTCATTTTAACTCCAAAAATTATAAAAAAATTATTTTTGACTTTGATTTTTCTTAAATAATTATTTAAAAATTATTTTAGGATTTAAAAGGTTGTAATAATTATCTATATTGAATAATAAATTGAATTATCAGTGTTTAATTCATAACAATTCAACCGTTAGTCCGATTTAAGTGAAACGAAGACCCCTAGACTCAGAAAAATGAGACGAATCCAATAAAAATGGTTGTAAGTTATAATTTCTTCTGAAAAAGAGTGGTTTGGTGATAATTGATAGTTCTTAGGTCCTAGTAGGGATATAATTGAGCCGAATAAATCCCGAAAAATTATAATAAAATCAGATAAGACTAGTAATGCAGGTATAAGCCTAGAATTGATTCTAAAAATAATTATAAATCTAGAAATTAATTATGTGCTTTATGTGTTACGTGTTATATGTGATTATGTGCATAAATGTGTTGTGTAAATATATATATATATATGCGAGTCAGATAGAAACGCATGGGTAGACTGATAAGGTTGCGTGATATCAATTCAAGATACACATATATAGTAAATTATCTAAACACCTATCTTTCCATGATTTGTTCAGTGTTAGCAAGGCAGAGCAAGCTAGGGTCAGAAGGCAGTAAGTTAAACCAGGTTAAGTACGCGCAAGGCAAGTTTTTCCCCTATTCTAAATTCAGAATAGTGATTTATATTTCCTTTCTATCGTATCAATTCTCTTTGATAATTATTGTTCATATACACTGTTACCCATTTATTATCACTTGTTCCATTTCATTTCAATTCTTGATTTACCCAATTTATTGAATTCCCTGTTCATATTTCAATTCCTTTACCCTTGTTACATATATTCTGGTATATCCTGGTGTTGGGATATATCAATAGCATACCGATTGTTCCGGATGCTCAGCCTTGGGCTGGATGGTTACTATAAAGGCTGGGTTTTTCCCAGACCATTAATTAATAGGCCATAGTTGCCTGAGTACTCCTTATGTTGGTTGGGTCTATGCAGTTGGGTATAGATCCGCACTATATTCTGACTGATCAGCAGATTATAGTGCATATGTTGGTTCTTGTTTCCAGTCTTGTTCATTTGGCACTCGCCATCATTGGCAAATTATTATCATATACAGATACAGATGGTTGTTCAAACCAGCAGCTTATTGGTTTATTTATTTCTCTTTATTTCTCTCTCTTTATAATATATATATATAAATTGTTGCAGGCTTGTTGAGCAATTTTGGCTCATTTCTTTTATTGTCACTCCTATTGTTTTACAGTTAAGGTAGAGAATGAAACCCATCAGGACCTGCATAGTCAAGAAGCGAGTCAAGCAGCGGGACCCTCTTATACCAAGAGTGTTCCTTCCTATTCCCGAAGAGAGCTTTGAATTGCCAGATCAGGTGTAGCAGGATAAGTAGTGATGTTGGGTTGAATAAGAGTTTTGTGTAGTTGAATAAAAGATCGCGTAGTGAAACTGTAGATAGAATAAAGTTTTGTAATAAAGAGAGTTCTTGAGATAGGTTTTTATTTAGTTGGGTTTGTAATAAAGTGTAGTGCATGATTCTTGTTTCCAACCTCAACCCTTAAAAGATCCTGAGTAGTGATAGTTCGGGGTAATTATTATATTAATATTCCGCTTGTGCCGGTATAGTTGGTAATTGTTGTTAATAATGCCCCAAATCTATACCCCGGATTTGGAGGGTGTTATAGTATCTGTGCACAACAACTACCAGCAGCAATGTACTCAGCTTCAGCCGTTGATGTAGAAACAGAATTTTGCTTCTTGTTGAACCATGACACAAGCTTATTCCCTAGAAATTGACAGGTGCCAGTTGTACTTTTCCTGCCTATTTTGCAACCTGCATAATCTGCATCTGAGTAGCCAATTAGATCAAAACCAGACTCTCTAGGATACCAAATTCCTAGATTTGGAGTCCCTTTGAGATATCTGAAAATTCTTTTAATAGCCACTAAGTGAGATTCTTTAGGGTCAGCTTGAAATCTAGCACAGAGACATGTAGAAAATATTATATCAGGTCTACTAGCTGTTAAATATAGAAGTGAGCCAACCATACCTCTATAACTTGTAATATCCACAGACTTTTCAGCCTTGTTTAATTCAAGCCTGGTGGCAGTGGCCATGAGAGTTTTTGCAGATGAACAATCCATTAAGTCAAACTTCTTTAAAAGATCATAAATATATTTAGTTTGACTAATGAAAATTCCACCACTAACTTGTTTAACTTGTAAACCAAGAAAATAAGTTAGCTCTCCCATCATGCTCATTTCATATTTACTTTGCATTAACTTAGCAAACTTTCTACAAAGTTTATCATCTGTAGAACCAAATATAATATCATCTACATAGATTTGAACAAGTATTGTAGAGCCATTAAGATTTCTAAAGAAAAGAGTTTTGTCAACACTACCTCTTGTGAAGTGATTATCTAGAAGAAATTTTGACAAAGTCTCATACCAGGCTCGAGGTGCTTGCTTTAGTCCATAGAGTGCTTTTAACAGATAATACACATAGTCTGGAAAATTTGGATCTTCAAATCCTGGAGGTTGGCTTACATAAACTTCTTCCTCCAATTCTCCATTCAGAAATGCACTCTTGACATCCATTTGATAGACTTTGAAATTGGCATGGGTTGCATAGGCTAGAAAGATTCTGATGGCTTCAAGTCTTGCAACTGGAGAAAATGTCTCATCAAAATCTATTCCTTCTTGTTGAGAGTAGCCCTTGGCGACCAACCTGGCTTTATTCCTTATGACAATGCCATTTTCATCCATCTTGTTTCGGAATACCCATTTTGTATCAATAGAGCTCTTGTTCTTTGGCTTGGGTACCAGCTTCCATACCTTGTTCCTCTCAAATTGGTTTAGCTCCTCTTGTATTGCTAAAATCCAATCTGGATCCAATAGAGCTTCTTCCACTCTCTTAGGTTCCTCCTGTGATAGAAAACTACTATATAGACATTCATCTTGAGTAGCCCTTCTAGTTTGCACTTTAGATGTATCATCACCAATGATCAATTCAAAAGGGTGATTCTTGGTCCATTTCATTTGAGGTGGTAGATTAGCTCTAGATGAGGTTGCCTCAGTATTGTCATGATGTGAGATAGAGTGTTGATTGGTTGAAACTCCCCCTGAGTTACTGATCCTTTGAAAGGAACTGGGAGTTCTATCAACTGATGAAGTAAATTGATTATCCATTGATAGACTATGATCAACGGATGCTTTATTATGTACTTCAATAGATGATGCACTTTGTCTTTCAACGGATGCTGAATTATGACTTTCAACTGATGCAGCATTTTGTGCATTATCATGATGTGAGATAGAGTGTTGATTGGTTGAAACTCCCCCTGAGTTACTGATCCTTTGAAAGGAAATGGGAGTTCTATCAACTGATGAAGTAAATTGATTATCCGTTGATAGACTATGATCAACGGATGCTTCATTATGTACTTCAACGGATGATGCACTTTGTCTTTCAACGGATGCTGAATTATGACTTTTAACTGATGCAACATTTTGTGCATTATCCAAAGGCAAATTTTGAATTCTTTTCGAGGTGCCTTCTCCATCATTCTCATCTTCACTATCATCACAATATATCTCAATGTTATCAAATTTGAGTCCTTCATGATGTCCCTCATCTGTTAGTCCATCAATCTTTTTATCATCAAACACAACATGCACAGATTCCATGATAATGTTGGTTCTTAGATTGTAGACCCTATATGATTTTCCAGCAGAATAACCAACAAATATTCCTTCATCAGCCTTTGCATCAAACTTCCCTTTGTAATCAGGTTGATTCCTTAGAATGTAGCATTTGCAACCAAAGACATGAAGAAAGTTTAAAGTTGGTTTTCTTCTCTTGAACAATTGATAGGGAGTCATGCCTTTTTCCTGATTGATTAGAGAAATATTCTGAGTGTAACATGCACAATTAATAGCCTCAACCCAAAAGTATGTTGGGAGTTTTGACTCTTCAAGCATTATTCTTGCAGCTTCAATTAGAGATCTGTTTTCCCTTTCCACCACACCATTCTGTTGTGGAGTCCTTGGAGCTGAGAACTCATGCATGATCCCATTTTCTTCACAGAATAACCTCATGGTAGAATTCCTGAACTCAGTTCCATTGTCACTCCTGATATTCCTTACCTTGAAATCTGGATGATTGTTGACTTGCTTGATATGATTGATGATGATTTTACTAGCTTCATCCTTTGATCCAAGAAAGTAGGTCCATGAAAACTTTGAGAAATTATCTACAATCACTAGGCAATATCTTTTTCTTGAAATTAACAATACATTGACTGGTCCAAAGAGATCCATGTGTAGCAGTTGTAATGGTTCATCAATTGTTGATTCAAGCTTCTTGCTGAATGATGTTCTCTTTTGCTTTCCTTTCTGACAAGCATCACACAGTCCATCCCTTGAGAATTCCACTACATGCATTCCTCTAACTAAGTCCTTTTTGACTAGATCATTCATTGTCTTGAAATTTAAATAAGACAGCTTCTTATGCCATAGCCAACTTTCATCTGGACTTGCTTTGCTGAGAAGACAAGTAATTGATTCTGCATCTGTAGAGTTGAAGTCAGCCAAGTACACATTCCCTTTTCTAACTCCAGTTAGAACCACTTTGTTGTCCTTCTTACTTGTGACAACATAGGCTTCAGAATTGAAGGAAACAGTATTCCCTCTGTCACATAGTTGACTGATGCTCAATAGATTGTGTTTGAGACCATCAACTAATGCAACTTCATCAATGATGACATTTTCTTTTGAAATCAAGCCATATCCCATAGTGAACCCTTTGCTGTCATCTCCAAAGGTTATGCTAGGGCCAGCTCTCTCCTTGAACTCTGTGAGCAGGGTGAAATCTCCAGTCATGTGCCTTGAACAACCACTGTCCAAGTACCATAGATTCCTTCTTTTTCCCTGCACACAACAAAATTAATCAAGTTGATTTTGGTACCCAAGTTTCCTTGGGTCCATCCTTGTTAGTCTTTTTCCTAGACTTCATACCTCCTGCATCTTTTGACTTAGATAACTTTGGGTCAACCTTGGTCTCAGATGTAGTTGGTTGAAGTGTAGGGTTAGTCACAGAATCATTTAGCATATTTGGTTGAATTTGATAAGGCATAGATTGTGCAAACATATTATTCCATATAGGCATGTTGTATGGCATTTGAGGCATACTGAATCCAGCAAAATAAGGATTATTAACATATGGCATGTTTGCAAAATGTGCATGAGGATTCTGTTGAGACATAACAGGCATAACACGTAGAGGTGACATAGACATGTTAGGCATGAAAGGAGTTAAAGGCATGGGAGCATTCTTAACTGACTTGCAGTTAGCAGATAGATGATTAACACTTTTCCAATGCACACAACTTTTTCTAGGAGCATATTTATCAGGTGTGTAATTGTTGTGTTTGTTAATCCCTACCTTCCCATTTCTATTTGATTTTCTTTTAGTTTCCTTTTTATCCTCAACCATCTTAAGCCTATTTTTCAACTGATCTAAAGTCATGTGTCCTATATTCACCTTACTGGCATCTTTGGATGTGCTAGCTTCTTCTTTGACAAAGTTCTTGGAAGTTGAACCAAACTTCTTATTGAGATTTTTTAAATTGTTCTTTTTAGAATCACTTGCCTGTTTTAATTGATGAGCCTTCAACGGATGCTCCTTTTCTTCCTTCAACGGATAACTTTCATCATCCGTTGATAATCCATCAATTAATTCTACTTCCTTTTTGTTTTTCTTCCAGGCATTCTCACAGAGTGATTCAATTCCCTGAACCTTGACAATCTGAGCACTAACATCCCTAGATGTTTTCCAGGCCTTGATTACATCTTGTTCACGTTCTAATTATTTAGAAAGAATTTCTACTTTCTTAACAGATTCTTCTAGTTCACTCTCAACAGTTAAGCATTTGATTTTAATCTTTTCAAGCTCAATTACCTTACCCTCTAACACAGCATTCCTATCACTTAAAAACAAATTATTCTCTTTAATTCTTGTGTTTTCTTTGGCTAGTGATTTAAGAGAAACACGCAAATGATATGATTCATTAGACATATCATTTATAGCTTCATTGCATTCAATCTTAGAAAGCTGAGAGAGGTCAGTAGTAATTACCTGGTTGCTTGATGAACTAGTTTCATTTTCATCAGAATTAGCCATCAGGGCTAGGTTGACATATTCCATATCATCATCTTCATTGACTCCATCTACTGCCCAGTCATCCTGAGTCAGAAAAGCTCTTTCCTTTTATTTGAGCAAATCGAAATATTTCTTTTTATAATCCACCTACTCAAATTTCTTCTTATCAGAGGTTGGCTTTCTGCACTCATTTGCAAAGTGTCCACTTATGCCACAGTTATAACATTTGAACTTAGATTTATCCACCATGTTCTTTTTTGACTTAGTGAATTTAGCATTATTCTTGAATTTCATCTTTGCAAACCTCCTGGACAGAAAAGCCAGATGTTCATCAACATCATCAGAGTCATCTTGACTGGAATGATCTTCAACCTCAGCTACTTGCTCCTTTCCCTTGCTTGATTCTGATTTGCTTGTGCCAATTTTGAGACTTGGCATTGTCTTTTCTTCATTCCTGACTTCAGTCTTCTCATTGTCAGCTACAAGTGCAACTGATCCACCTTTTCTCTTTCCCTTTTCCAACAGCTCATCTTGCTCCATCTCAAGTTCATAGGTCTTCAAAATTCCATATAATCTTTCAAGTGTGAAGTCCTTATAATCTTGAGAATTCCTTAGTGAAACAGTCATAGGCTTCCATTCCTTTGGTAGAGACCTCAGAAATTTTAAGTTGGAGTTCTTGACTTGGTACACTCTGCCATACAGCTTCAATTAATCCATTGAACAGTTTCTGAAATCTATTGAAGATATCATTGAGTGATTCTCCTTCTTCAAAGTGAAAGTATATATACTGTTGAATGAGAAGCTGCATTTTGTTTTCTCTAACTTGTTCAGTACCTTCACAGATAAGTTGCACAGTATCCCAAATTTCCTTAGCAGTTTGGCTGTTAATGAAATTATCAAACATATCTTGATCTAGACCATTAAACAGAATGTTCATGGCTTTCTTGTCCTTGTGAACCTCTTCAATATCTTCATCAGTCCATTCTGCTTTTGGCTTGGGAATAGACTGTCCAATAGCAACTGTGGCAGTTGCAGCTGTGGCTTTCTTGTGAGGGATGTGAGGACCATTTTCAATACAGTTGATGTAGCTTTCATCTTGAGAGAGAAGATGTAGATGCATCTTCACTTTCCAGTGATGATAATTATCTCTTTCCAGTATTGGAATCTTTACACCAATATCCTTCTTACTCATGATGTTAGTAGAATAGATCTTTAAACTCTTTGTAAGTTAAGAGCTTGCTCTGATACCAATTGTTATTCCCAAGGAACTAACAATGAGATTTACAGAAGGGGGGTTGAATGTAAATCTCAAAACTTTTTCAAGTTTTGAGCAGTTTCAAAGGCTATGTGTTTTGATGAACAAGTGTGTGTGAATTGCTTTGAGCTGGTGCAGACATATATATATATTCAAACACAAATGTAAAGAACACAAAAGACTTAAAAACTTTTCTGGTGGATTTGTTGTTCCAACAGAGATGTGTTATTTCAGAAAATCTATGATTCAAAGAATTGATCACAGCTGCATCCAAGTACAAACTAATTGATTTTTTCTCAATGTTTTTCTAAACAGCTTTGGAAAATTCACCATCTAATTACTAGCTGCAACTTGGTTTATATATCACCAAGTTTACAAGTGAAGACAAAAGTACAATTAAAAAGATTCTTCACATGTTTCTTCTTCATTTCTCTATCCAATGCAATCTAGGTTGATCTGTGAATCTTTGAATACTTCCTTGTTTACACCAGAATGGAAATGCTGCATTTTCTTGATTCCTCCAAGAGGCTGCCACATTCCAATTGTCTCTGTCAACCCATGTGCCTTTGTCAGCTTATGAATTATCACTGTCAACTGCTATTAAACTTAGCATCCATTGAAGCTTTCATCCGTTGATGGCTTTATCCGTTGATGCATTAGCAGTTGAAGCTTTATCCGTTGATGCACTCATCCATTGATGGATGTTATCCGTTGAAGCTTTAGAGACATTCGTTGAAGCTTTGTTTCTCATCCGTTGAAGGCTTTTAGCTTATCAGTTGATACTACTTCACTTATACAAAATTACAAGGCATGAAATATTTACAGTTAGCCCTCCTATTTGCATATCCACTAGTAGTCAACATGACTTATAATTTCCCACAACATCTAAGAATTATAACTTGAATACAGAAACTGAAATGTGCTACAATACTAAACTTATTTCTAAGTAAAGCTACTCCATCAACGGATAGCCAGAATGGTCTTATCCGTTGAGGCTACAAACACTAGATTCCTACTTAAGTGTTTTGTTTAACTTATCATCAAACTAATACACATATTCCTAACAACAATTCCTATCCTATGTGATCTCCCTATCTTATCCTAACCCTAATGTTCTTGTTTTCAGGGACCAAACCTACAGCTCTGATGCCAAACCTGTAACGCCCTCCAGACCCGGGGTATAGGTCTGGGGGTTACTAGTTAATCACCAAACCTGTACAACCTGAATAACAAATAATAAAAAAATGTTTCTAAACGCCTTTAACACTAACCAGGATCTTTTTAGGTTGAAGTATGAAAACAAGAACCACTAACTACTTTATTACAAATAAAATTCAAAATCTTACAAACTCTCTTTATTATAAACCATTGTCTAACCAGTTTTAAACTAATTTCATCTTTTATATAAACACACACACTAACTATCTACGCTCTACCTGTTCGGGCAACTCAAAGCTTTCTTCCTGGATTGGGATCAACACCTTGGGTATGAGAGGATCCCGAGGCTTGACCCGCTTCTTTACCACTCGAGTCTTGATGGGTTTCATATTCCTTCTTAATTGAAAACAATAAGATGAATAACAACAAAAAGGGGTGAGCCAAAAATTGCTCAACAAGTCCGTAAAATATAAACAGTGTTAAAGTAGTATAAATGAATTGGTAATCTGGGTATATCTGCAAAGATATAACCCCGCGAGAATAGAAAGAAGGCCACTGCTGGCGAATACAAACGAACTAAACTGGACACAAGTTCGCATCAATACCCTGTTGATCAGCTAGGATACAGTGCAGATCTATATCTCACTATATAGATCCAGTCGGGCACCCAGGAACTACGACCCATCTCAAGGATCCGGTTATGTTCCGGTCCTTAGGATTAAGTAAACTTAATCCCCAAAAATATCACTATCCAGTCCATGGAGTAGTAACCAGAACCATCGATATGCTTTGATATATTCTAATCACCAGAATATACCAATGTTTATGCGTAGCAATTGAAATATGAACAATGAATTTAAAGGAAAAGGAGAAATCAAGAATCAAAATGAAATATGAACAAGAGGATAACAAGTGTGTATCAGTGTTTATGAACAAAAAATCAAAGAGTGCAAGCGTGATAAGAATCTGAAGAAATATCATTATTCTGAAATTAGAATAGGGGAAAAAAACTTGCCTTCTGCGCAACTCACTTCAATTATATCATCTTCGTCTATCACCGACTCAACCTGCTTTGCTGGCTTAGCTTCTATTAGAGAAATAGACTGGTTTAGTCATTTCGTACTTCAATTGCGTCATGAACCGACTTCACATCGCTCCTATAGTCTACCTATGCGCTTATGATTGACTCGTATATTATATATTAACAAGTAAGACTCGATTAACCACATAATACACATAAGCACATAAGCACATAATCATTTTTATAGTTAAAATAATTTTTAGAATCAAAATCGACTCGCTGATCGCTTAACTGATCATTATCTGACTCATTTCTATTTTTCAAAATTTATCGGACGCGTCTCGGCACGTGATTCGGCTTATAATCAAATAAAGAACAAATTCAACTAATTTCTAGAAAATATTAGGTTTTAATATTATTTTTAATGAAACTATTTCATTTTTCTGAGTCAAAGGGCTTTCGTTTCGCTCGAATTGGACTAACGGTCTATTTAATATCAATTAAACACAGATAATTCAATTTATTATTCAATATAAATAATTATTACTAATTTTTAAATCCTAAAATAATTTTTAAATAATTATTTAAGAAAAATCAGAACTGAAAATGATTTTTCTATAATTTTTTTTGGAATTAAAATGAATTTATTATAATTAATTAAAAATTATTTGATTAATTATTAAAATAATTAATCATTTTTAAATAATTATTAAATAATAAATAAATAATAAATAATTGAGAAAATAATTAAATCTGATTTTTAGAAAATATTTCAGAATTATTTATAATATAAATTAATTAATTAAATAATTAATTAATCAATTTATAAAATAAATAAAACTGATTTTTAAAATTAATAAAAATAAAAAGTAAGAATAATTTCCAAAAACATTTGTCAGAACTGAAATCCCTGACAAAACAGATCAAACACGGGTCAACTGGACAGGTCAAACGGGTCAAAATCCGGGTCGCGAAGAACACGCCGGACTTTGCCCAGAATCCGGCCAGCCATTTTCAGGCCAAAAACGGAACCGTTTGGTTCGTTTTTAACCTGGGAACAATTCCAAATCGTTTTGGAAATCTAATTCAGGCAACAACATCACGGAATAACCCTCAGGTCACCTTCTCCGGTCAAACCGACTTCATCCCCGGCGAAGCATCAATTTTCTTCATTTGTACATGAAACTTCAATGTTAATAGCTTAAATCAAAGCTTGTTAAACACAGAATAAAAGCCCTGACACCCTATATACCTCAGTTTTCTTTAAATAAAAAACGTACAAATCAAAATTGACTATAAACCCTAGATATCGAACTATCAATTCAAGCAATCGTCAGTAAAATTAATTAGCAGAAATCAGTTAGAAATCATCAGACAAAGCTATTCATAACATCAATTTCAATAAATAACCCCAGAATCAAAAAGTACCAAATCGGGCATAAACCCTAGAAATCGAAAATCAAAAATAACAACTCAAAACTTGAAAATGATGGAAGAAACAGAAAGAACAGATCGAAACATGTGATTTAAGTACTCGAACTGCTTGCTTTAGTGCAGAAATCAGATCATAATCAGTGTTTGATTGTTCAACCCGAATTCAAAACCCGACCCGGTTCTTGAGAGAAATTTCTAATTTTCTGATTTTTAATTACTTAATTAATATTAATTAAATAAAAATTAGGCTATTTAGAGTAGTGAAATTAATACTCCTAATTAAAATTAAAGCCCTAATTCTACACTTTTTAAAATTAATAGGCCCCTAATTTTATAATTTTTGAGTATTAAAATTTAATTTATAAATATTTTATATATACAATATATATACCAAAATTTCCCAAAAATTGTGAATAATGCAGAAGTACAAAGAAATGGTATAAATGAAAGTCCTATAATTTTATAAAAATAAAAATGTGATTTTTGTGGGGGTTTTAACACCCAATGGGGTCTGGAAAAGTCATTTTTCGCAAAACGAGAAAAATTATAAAATACCTAGATGTTCAAAATATTGCGATGGTAAAAGCCGTTTGATGAAAAATAAGGCCCATTGTTTTATTTGAAATACCTTCTTTAAAATCATGATTCGGGTCGTAAAATGTTTGAAATGAAAGCTATAAATGTGAAATAAAATATATGAAAAATATCTTAAAAATACCGGGACGACACTGAATGCACGTAACATATAGCAATTACGGTTTGACAGTTAATTCCACATAAATGACACATTAACACACATAATTTATTATAAATATGATATAACACAGACGTAAATTTCCTAGACGTTACAGTTTTCCATTGAGCACAATCTGAAGAAACCTTGCGTATAAGATAAAGTTTTGACGTTGAGATTGGTTCTCCAAAAGAGTGAAGTGTATGTATATATAATCGGAGCACAAATAACAAAAACGCTCCAAGTGCTATGTGGCGACAACTCTCTGTGGCGACCACAGAGCACAGCGGTGTCTCTGTGGCGACCACAGAGAAGTATTTGTTGCTGAAATTACTTCTGTGGCGACACAGAGGGAGTACACAGACAAAATCTAAGTACTCTGTGGCGACACAGAGGGATTTTACTTAGAAAGTTTCTAAGTTTTTCTCTCTTGCGACCCAGCCTGAAATCTTTTTTAAATATTCTTTCCTTTGCTCTTTTGTTCTTAAATATATATAATGAAAAGAATGTTTAAAACAAATAACAAATCATAATTATATTTCACTAATTTAAACATATTATCATTTTATTGATAACACTATAATTTTTTGTGAAAAATAATTATGCTGCAATATTTTTAATATTAATTTTAATAAACCCCTTTAAATATTAATTACTTAAAGTCCACTGAAATTAAATTAAATAGCTTTATCATTATGAATGTGCTCAAACATATATATATATATAACTTGTATGCAAGCACATAAATGATTGAATTACGAGAAATAATTAATGGCATGTAAATTCAAATGTCCTCAAGATATTGAAATTAACCAACATGTGAATTTAACCAGGATAAATTACAGTTTTTGACTTCTAAAATTAGTTAGAAATATTTAATATCCCAAGTTCACTAACCAACTTAGAGAAAGTGTTTTCATCAAGTGGTTTGGTGAAGATGTCTGTAATTTGATCCTCTGTGGGTACAAAGTGTAACTCGACATTGCCATTTGTGACATGCTCTCTGATAAAGTGATACCTAATATCAATGTGCGTTGTTCTCGAGTGCTGAACTGGATTGTTTGAGATTGCTATTGCACTTGTATCATCACATAATATTGGGATCTTAGATACCAACAGACCATAATCCCGGAGTTGGTTCCTCATCCACAAGATTTGAGCACAACAACTCCCAGCAGCTATGTATTCAGCTTCTGCAGTTGATGTGGATTCTGAGTGCTGCTTCTTGCTATGCCAGGATACCAATCTTCTTCTAAGAAACTGATAGCTTCCTGATGTACTTTTCCGGTCAATCTTACAACCTGCAAAATCTGAATCTGTATAGCCAACTAGGTCAAAACCTGTACATTTAGGGTACCAAATTCCAAGATTTGGAGTGCCCTTAAGGTACCTAAATATTCTTAACAGCTATAAGATGAGATTCTTTTGGTTCAGCTTGAAATCTAGCACATAAGCATGTTGTAAACATAATATCTGGTATACTTGATGTGAGATAAAGTAATGAGCCTATCATACCTCTGTAGCTTGTGATGTCAACTTTCTTACCAGTTTTGTCCTGATCAAGCTTGGAGGCTGTTGGCGTAAGAGTCTTTGCTGGAGTTGAATCTTCCAGATTATACTTCTTGAGAAGTTCTCTGATATACTTGGATTGACAAATGAATATTCCATCTTTCATTTGACTCACTTGTAAACCAAGAAAGTAGTTCAACTCTCCCATCATACTCATCTCGTACTTACTCTGCATTAACTTAGATAATCTCTAGCAAAGATCATAATTAGTAGAACCAAATATAATATCGTCAACATATACTTGAACTAATATCATATCAGATTTATGCATTTTATGAAACAGAGTTTTATCTATGACACCTCTAGTAAAACCATTTTCAAATAAAAACTCAGAGAGAGTGTCATACCATGTCCTTGGAGCTTGCTTGTAATATCCCGTAATTTTTTTTAGAATTAGATTAATAATATAATAATAGAAAAAAGTATTAAAATTAGATAAGGACTAGGATTTAAAATTTGAATTAGACTAATGGGCCTAAAATTTGGATCAGATTCTAATATAGATAACTTGTAGGTTAAGATATAGGGTTTGGTATCGTTATAAATACATCATATTCGTCTTCCTCATTTTTAATCATAGAATTCGTAGGGCTTTAGTCATAAAAATCAGCAGTCTTGTAAAATTCATAGAAAATTCATCGGAAGTCTGAATTCAGTAATTCTGGACTTTTCGGAAAGGTATTTTCGTTATCTACAACTTTTGTGTTTTGTATTTTTCAAGATAACGTCATTTAGATGGTCAAAAAGGCTATATTCAGATTTGGTCAGGTTTTGAGGTAAGTTTTCGATCATTCTTACTAGCGTTTTCAAAATTGCATGTTATGCGTTTATATTTGATTATCAAAATTTGGGCTAAGTGATTATATATTTGAAAGTATTATGTGTTATAGAATACGTATCGGCGTGTACGTGTGGTGTCTAGACGATAATTTGAGATCTCTGATTTGTGCCATAGTTTGTGAAAATATCGAATACGAATTTAGGACCGCAATTACCGGATTGTAGTGACAAGCTTTCAGAAAATTTAGGACCGTTATCACCGGGTTGTAGTGGTCGTGGCATGAATGATATGTTTTGAATTATTGTTGTTTATGTGTTTTGTGTATTGTGTGTATCGAATAAGAATAAGAATATGTATCGAAAGTGTTTATTTCGTATATCGTATCGTATATGTTATCGTATTTTGTTATATATGTATGTGTTACTTGGCCTACTAGTTGGATCAATTAGTTTCTTGCTGGGCTTCCCCGCTCATTCTTTTAATATTTCAGGTTTCGTTTAAGAGTTCGAGTTGGATAACATTGAAGTTCGAGCACTTAGAATTGGAGTAGTTTGACTTTTGGACCGCTTCCGTTAGCTGCGCTTTTATAATAGTGACCTTTGTTGTAATAACCCCAATTTTTGGAAATTTTTGAAACCCTTATGAATAGTGATTTTGCAGATTATGCTGAATGAGAAAACTTTTCATGCCACACTATGTAGGGGTTCTGGTATGGATATTCTGAGATTTTATTAGTACTTTATATGGGATATAAGTGTATGTAAAGATCGTCAGAATCCAAATTCCGAACACTTTGATTTTTCCCGGAAATCCACTAGATACGGAAAGAATTGAGTATAAGGTAACAGGATAAAAAGGATTTAAATTAAAGGATTATAAGAGAGGATCATAAAAGGAATACGATATATTGAGAAAGGTTATGGGAACCCAAGTAATAAGATCCCGGATATGATCTCTCAAACGATAAACGAGAACGAAAGATAAGCGAACCGTAAAACAAATAAGTGACCAAGAGACAAGCTTGTACAAGAAGCCAAGGATTGTGACATCATCAAATCACAAGGTGTGGACAAGTGGAAGCATTATGACATGTGCAAGGTGACATAAGCATGACAAAAGGGAAGGAATTGTTGGATGATTGTAACCCACACAAAGTTCAAGGTTAGAAAGGTAATTAACCAAAAACAAAACCAAAACAACCTAGCTAGCCAAAACAAATCAAAGCAAACACAAAATTTTTCATTTCTTCAACATTGCTCTCGGCTTTTTCTTCTTTTCAAGGGAAGAAAAATCAAAAATCAAGTTCCAAGCATTGTTAAATCACAAGGTAATTATCTAAGGTTCCTTGTACATAGATATGGATGTCCTATAAGTTTAAGCTTCTAATTCCTTCACAATCTCTTCCATTAATTCAAGGAAGAAGATGGTGAATAGTAACTTTCAAAAAATAACTTTAGTTTTCTTGAATTTTTATGAAAGTTTAAGGTTATACAAGCAAGGATCAAGGTTCTTTAGGCATTCAAAGCTCTTGTGTTGTGTTAAGAAGCTTCAAGGAAGGTATAATCTCTTAACCAAGCTTTGTTATTGAATGTTAAGAGCATAATATGAGTGTTATAGTTCATGAGAGGCTTGATGGTTGTGTATGTAGAGATTAGTTGGTTTTGGGATGTTTTTGGAGTTGTAAATCTTGGTTGTTGATTAATGAACTTAAGTGTAGTTTAAATTCATGATAAAGAATAGTATAAATTGTTAATGTTGAGTTGTTGGGGCTGTTATGATAAAGTATGGATGGAGTTTTGATTGGGTTGTGATTGTGGGTTGATTGGTGATGGTTTGGTGTTGAATTGGTTGGTAAAATTTTGGGAAATCGCGTAAACATAGCCGTCGTAATGTCCGATTTACTTTAGGCTTTTTTTGTTCTTAACATCAGAACCCTTGAACTCACTGCTAGGTTTTGACCATTGCCATGTTTAGATAGTTCATGTTACGAGCTTCGTTTTGATATGTGGTTCGTTTGATTCCGATGAACGGTTTAGGAGAAACGGCCGTTTTAAGTAATGACGTTTCACGAACGAACCCTTACCCCTCGCCTTACTTTGAAACATAGGTTAAAGACCTTAAAGACTAATTGAAGTATGAAACATTTATGTAAGGTGTAATAGGCAGTTGGTAAGACACTCGCGAAGGAATCGCCTTAAAACTCGTAATGGTTAAATTATTAAAAATGGTGGAGCCGAGGGTACTCGAGTGACTTAAGAGAATCAGTAAGCGCAAAACGAGCGTTAGAGTCTGAGTAAGTTAGAGTATAGATTTACAAGTGACTTTGGTTTAATTCCAACTTACTTGTTGCTTATAGGTTACCAGACTCGTCCCGAGCCATTCGTAACCCCCAGTCGCTCAGGCAAGTTTTCTACCCGTTATACTGTTGTTGTGATGTATATGTGTATATGCATGATCTTGTGATAAATGCATATTTGTTATTAGCAAATTCTTGCGATATATTGTAGCATGTGATATGGTATATATGCATGCCTGTTTCATATTCTTGGATTATATATCTGTTGGTTAAAATGCTTACAGTTGCATAATACCTATGCTAGAGATAAGCGGTATTGAGTTTACCCTTAGTATAGGGGATCAAAAGGTGAACATATTTCTAAACCGGGAGTCGATGTTCCCGAGTATAATATATATATTTTTATATATATATGGTTATAGTTTTCAAAACTATTAATCGAATAAGGTTTATTCGATAACTTTAACTTTATTTTATTATTGAATATTATTTCGAATATTCATCCGAGGACTTATGACTCCTTTATTTTATTATTGAATATTATTTCGAATATTCATCCGAGGACTTATGACTCCTTTATTTTATTATTGAATATTATTTTGAATATTCATTCGAGGGCTTATGACTCAGTTATATTATTAATGATTATTGATTGAATATTCATTTGAGGATGTATGACTCCGTTATTTTATTTAATGAATATTATTTATAATATTCATTCGAGGTATTATGACTCCGCTTATTATTTAATAATATTCTTTATTTTATTAAAGAATAATGTTCGATAATCAAACTTACTTTTGATTATTCAAATAAAGATATTACTTTCGTATAAGTATATCTTTGATTATTTACTATTCATTTCAAGTATAAGTTTTCCAACTTCTACCTCAATTATTCTTTATGGGAATATTATTTAAATAATAATATTCAGATATTTTCTAAATATATTGGGACTGATTTATTTTATTAAATCAGCATTGCTCCAACCACTCCTTAAAGTGCTTTCGAGTCTTCTAAATGATTTTTAAAAGTTAGAGCGGATTCCAAAACTCATTTTTATATTTATGATCTTCCTTTTTAAAGGGGATTTAAATACTCGTTCAAAACTTGAGGGATCCAGATCAGTGGTGTATTTTACATTCGCAACGAGGTTGCTGTTTTGAGAAAACATCTTGATTACTTGCCCATCGTTCGGGAAGTAAGTTCATCTATTTGAGTCGGCATAAGCAACATGGGCTCAGTGGGCGTCCATGAAAGTGTAAGTGGCTCAGTGGGAGTCCATCAAATGCGTAAGTGGCTGAGTGGCAGTCCAGCATAAGGTCCTATTGCGACCAGGGTGATGACCAGTGGGGAATTCGTCCATCTACTAGTAGAAAAGGTTACTTATTGGTATCTTTTCCTGATCAGCAAGATATCAGGTTTATGCCAAGGTTTTCTCCTTTCCAAATTCATTGGATATTGCAACTCTGTTTATAATTTTCATAACAGAGGTTTTCAAGGAGTGTATGAAATGTATATATATATAGGTGTATATATATATCGGGACTTAATGAAGTATCTCGTAACTTCATTATTTATAATGATATTCAAAGATTGAATCTATTTAAATCTTGTCTTGTAGTCTCATCTATGTGATGAACTTTTGAAACTAATTATAACTTGAACGGTGGTAGTTCAAGTAGTATTCGGAAAAGATATAAGTATATTGGAGTATCTTGTAACTTCATCTTTTCAACTTATATCTGGTTAATGATTATCTTATGCATGACAAAGATTTTCAGAAAAACGTTGAGACAAGGTTAGATATATGAGATCACCTTGCAACGATATTTTTATACAGTTATAAACTGGAACTCTGTGTATATTATGCATGAAAGAGGACTTCCAAGATTTTGAAAAGTATATATACATATATACTGAATATTTTGGGACTTGGTCGCGTTAAGATATCAACTTGGTTCATTTCTTCTTGACCAAGACTTTCATGAGTACTATGAGAATGCTCATATATTGTAAATCACTATACATATTATTTTGGTGGGCTTGTTGCTCACCCTTGCTTTCTTCTTTCATCACACAACATCAGATAGACAAGTTGAACAGGACCAAGCTACCAATTCGCGAGCGGATAGGAAACGTTCCGCAGTTTCCTATAGGCGTTGATGTCGCTGTAGCTGAGGTAGGAACTACCAATAGGCTAGGCTTTCAACTTTTAATGTACCAGATTATGTAAATTTATGAATTGTAATAATGGCAAAGAAATGTAAATTTATTCAGAAACCTTTTTAAGGTGTATTGGCATATAATTATGGAATAAAATGACTTGTGATTATTTTTGGATATTCATCTCTGAGACTATAACTTGTGGTGTGTGTGTTTATTGTGGGGTCACAGTACAGAGTAGTTGTTTTATTATTAAGATTGGGTGTTATTAAGGGAAATGGAACTCGTGACAACCCGGATCCCCGACCCCGGATTTGGGGGTGTTACAGAAGTGGTATCAGAGCTAAGCGTTATAAACCTCAGAGATGATGTGACGTTAAGATAATAAGTTCACTAAGATAATAAGAACTCTTGCCAAGTTCATAGTCGGGCTACTTAACGTAGTACTGACAGTTAAAACCCTTATGGGAACCCTTATAAATATCGTGATAGAAGCGTAGTTCGTTATCGTATATGGTAGCGGGACTCCGAACCCTGAGGTTGAGGAGCAACAGCGTGATGATGTTTTATTACTTATTGGAGATCAGATTATGGATCCGATAGAGCGTCCTAACGATGATGTTGATATTGAGGATGTAACGGTTGAGGATGTTATCCTAGAAGGGATTGTTGCTGAGGAGGATCCCGTGAAGGATCCTGACAAGAATGAATAAAGGACCACTGATGAATTGATGACCATGGTTAGGTCGACTACCAGAGGTAGGATTGGTCGATCACTACCGGAGGTTCGTTCAAGTTTGTAAAGATAGTAGCCCCTTTAACGCGGCTTACTCGTAAGACTGAGAAGTTCGAATGGACAGAGAAATGCGAGAACAACTTTTAAGAACCGAAGCAAAGGTTGGTGATGTTCCCTATGTTGGCGTTGCCGGATGGAAAATGAGATTTTGTGAAGTGTAGTGACGCTTCGCATAAGGAATTAGGGTGCTTCTTATACAGCATAGCAAGGTAATCGCGTACGCGTCAAGACAATTAAGGGAATATAAAATTCAATATCCCCACCCATGAGCTTGGGCTCGTGGCAATAGTTTTGCCCTAAAGATTGGAGGCACTACTTGTATGGAGAGAAGTGCGAGATTTACACAAGCCATAAGTGCTCTAGTACATTTTCACACAGAAAGAGCTCAACATGCGCCAAATGAGGTGATTAGAGCTAATCAAGTATTATGATTGGGAGATTCTTTATCATTCAGGGAAAGCCAATATGGTGGCTGATGCCCTTAGTAAAAAGGAGAGACTCAAGATGATAATGTCTTTTGGAGAGTTTATAAGAGATTTTGAGAAAATGGAAATAGAAGTGAAGGTAACCGGAGCCGGTACCAAAAAGATGGTTGAGATTGCAATACAGTCCGAATTATCGGAAGAGAACATATTGTGCCAGAAAAAGTGATGAATGAAGGCAGAGAGCCAACAATTAGATAAAAGATTAATACCGAGAAAGATGATAAAGGAATAATAAGGTATTCCTACAGAATTTGGGTTCCAAATGTTCAAGAGCCTAAAAGATGAAATCTTAGATGAAAGCTAGTTTGAGGAATAAGAGTTAGGGCAAACCCTGAATGTGATAGTCAGGGAGGACGCCATTAAGAAAGAAGGAGCCTATAATATAATGAAGTGAAAAACGAGGATTTAAAATAGGTAGAATGACCCCGATTATGGGGAGGAGGAGGTAATGTTCAGACTAAGGAAAACAGAAGTCGAGTAAGGAAAGGGGACCCGAGACGGTACTCCTATACGAAAATTTATGGACCTTTCTAGAAAGAACATAGACTATTATCCCCAACCACCACCCAGAGGAAACAATGCGGTGAGAAATTCTTTCAGGACCTTTAATTCGCTAAGCTCTCAGAGTTCCAAGGAACAAGCTGACCCAGCCGAGGCAAGAGCCTGGCTAAAGGAAATAGAGGAATCATTTGAGATTCTAAATGATTGACGAATCACAAAAGAATGTTTTTGTCACTTACCCTCCTAAGAGAGAGACCACCCACTGGTGAAAGGCCAAGGAAGGCACGGAGCAAGAGATTATAATAAACTGATTTAAGTTCAGTCAATTGTTTTCAGGAAAGTACTTCCCAAGGTTATGAAGATAGTGTAAAAGCTTTAGAGCCAGAACAAAGGCAGATGAGTATGATGAATTATGAATCTAAGTTATAAAAGTTGTCAAGATTCGTTCTAAGGGCACGAATCCAGAATGACGGGATGTTTGAAATCAATGCTTATGTTGTGTTGGTTCATGAAATAATGATAAGAGAAAGGAAAATAAAAAGAACTTGCAGTGGAAAGGAATATAAAGGCAATAGAGTTTAAGGAATGATAAGGGAGTTGGGTATGAGGAAACCCTAAAGACTCGTAGCAATAGAAATAGAAAAGTATGCATTCGTCAGGATGAGGGTGATTCACCATGAGTTAAAATTGATGGTTGAGGGCATAAGAGATACATATATTTTATCCCCTTTAAGTTGGGAGGATTCGGGGAAACCTTGAGATAATTCGAAGGATAAATAATGAGACGCGGATAGACTGAGGAGACAAGAAAGTAAGAAATTAAGAAAATTGGATGAAGGAAGTGACCTTCAAGAATGTGAAGTGTAAGACCAGGGGCATGATACCCAGAAAGGGAGACGCCAGGTATGAAAGATATCCCAACATTGAGATGACTGTTGAGATAAACAACAAAAGTAAATAAGGATTTATTAAGAAGAAGTTCACGTTGAACACGACCAATATCGTCCAGAACATCCATGTGATCATTACCAAATCAGGAAAGAAAAGCGGATAACCGTTGTTATCTTTTGAAGGCCATAATTGATTGACCTCATTTTGTATACAGATGTTATTGTGAAATTAGGCATATACTATCGAGGTGGGAATGATTGAATAAGACACCCTTATCAGGGATATATGACTTGATTTATCCATGGAAGGATGCATGTACCTTTTTAAAGATAGAATTAAGGATAAAACATCGGTAACTTAAAATGAATCCTAAGGGGAATGCATAAAGGTTGGCATTTCACCCTTAATAGGGATAGTATGAGTTTTGACAGTATGAATTGGGAAGGATTAAGGTAATAACAACCTTTAAGAATCAGTGGAGAAATTTTCAGAAGTATATAGACAATGGTTTTAGTATTAGTAAATGGTATTTTGATATGCCCTGTATCTAGGGAATACAGGAGGAACGATTCAAGGATAACCTTAGAGGTTTTACAAGGAGAAAGGTAATATTCAAAATTTTCAAGAATAGAAATGTTGATAAAGGAAATATGACATAATTATAATGATGCCAAGTGGGGCACGTGTTAAACCACGAGAAAGTATGGATCGAACCAGTAATGGTCGAAATTGTTCAGGGCAATTAGGACTTAAGAGAAAAGATGTTCTAATTATGATTGAGAGTCAGTCATGATAATGTTAACCTCTAATTGATGGTGATATATTTTTTACCAAAGCGTAAGAAAGAGCATTTTTACACAAGCAGTGATTGGAAATGAGGTAGAAAATTTAGTTGAAGGTCATTTAAAAGACATTGATTGTAAGGAAATTTTACTATCAGGAAAGGCCAAAGAGGTGGCCGACACTTTAAATGTAAGAGGATAATTACAGGCGCTCGTGCCAGAGGAATACAGTAATAATGGTTGAAGCCGTAAAGGTTGTATTATGGTTTGAAAGATTGACATTCCTTCTGATGACTGTGCAATACCCAACCATAATAGTAGTTGGTAAAGGTTTAATTCGTGTAATCGCCATGAGCAGGCTATCTATCTCAGAAGATACTATCTTGAGATAAGCCAGGACCATGTTTCAAAAAGGACTAGACGAACCTTTGAGTAAGTCTTCTATTTAAGGCATATGATTTAGAATGGTATTAACCTGCTATCGTTGCTTTGATTGAAACTCTTCTGCAATTTTATCTGCTTCATGTCATGTATGTATGTCAGGATCAGGAGTGTTCTTCATGAATCAGGAATGGTGATTATGTTACCTCCTTAGAAGGATTTGATACGACATGTATGGACTCCGTATGGTTAGATATTAAGATTTCATGGAAAGTGAATTACGATAGTAGGTCAGTGGTGGACCATAGTAATGCAGCAATGATTCTGCGAGTAATGAGTCGATTACAACCATGAGAGTTGTATTGGAATGGATGTTGAGATTGAGTACCACTAATCGGGTCGTGGTGGTGTATAAGTTATCATTGATAGACTAATTAAGTAGATTATCTACCTATTGAATATTTATTCATTCTTATCAATAGAGAGTCGTATTACTATACGAGGAAGGTTGCAGTGCAAGCATAGAATTCTAGTAACGGTGATGTCAAGAATGAAATCCCAGATTCGATTTTCGATGACGAGGGAGTTTCAAAGGTGATTGTGTATAAGCTCGTGCAAGAGCATGGGTCCATAGAATGATGGACGAAATAGAAAAAAATATTTAGGCATGTGAAATACGATGCTATAATACTTGATGTTGATATAAATACATATATGTTTTGTTCTCCTATGACAAACCTCTATAGTTCAGAGGTAGATTCCAAGCCAGATATTTTATGGCAATAATTTTTTTTTACGTATATACAATTCTCTTCAGTTCGTTCTTTTCTCTTCTTTTCATTTCATGTAAACTGAGAAGAACGACCCTTCCAGAAGGGGAGGTATTGCCGAATGACTATCTATCTGTGTGATAGAGGCCTAGTAGGATACCATCTATTGTTTAATTGCTTGTCAAGTACTAAAGGTTGGCCACCTTCTATACTAACTATGCGATATAACAAGTGTTCATGATCATAGTGATCTCTCAACAAATTCCTTTACTTCTATATGATGGATCAAGCTTTCGAAGATGGAAACATCTAAAGGAAGTAGTATCAGTACGGTGGTATTCCGATTCTAACGCGTTAGTGATACTAAGGTTGATGCGGTTATTAAAAGGTTATAGAACGCTAACGAGCAAAAGTATAACCAGCATAATATTAGGAACGGAAGGTAGTAGAGATTACGAACTGGAAAAGAATGGGTATTGAGAAGCAAAAGCTATAATGCTAGAAGCTATGATGAGAGCCGGTGCAATAGACTTGAAAGAATTTGGAATGATCACTTAACGCGGATTGAGTTATCGTACGACAATAGATCGTATGTCAGGTATCGAGATGTCATCTTAAGAGATTTTTGAGGGAAGACAATGTCGATCCCCCTTATGTTAGGATGAAGTTGTAGAGCGCAAGATGCTCATACCAGTAGTGGTCCAAAGGACCAAGGATATAATAGATCTAATCAGAGGACGGCTGGTAGTAGCCCAAGATGGACATAAAAAGTATGTTGATTTGACACGAAAGGACAAGGAATGGGAAGTAGGGGACCTAGTGTTGTTATAGGTATTCCCTTGGAAGGGGTTAATGAGACTCGAAAAGAAAGGAAAGCTAGGTCCACCAATTGTTGGACCCTTGGATATATTAAGAAGTATTGGGAGGTTAGCATATGAGCTAGCCTTACCCCAGAACATGTAGCAAGTCATAACGTGTTTCACGTATCAATGTTAAGGAAGTGTAATTCGGATGCCAGACAAATAGGGGCATATGAGCACATAGACAAGCAACCCGACGTAACCTATATGGAGCAACCAGGAAGGGTTAGAGAGTGAAAAGGAACAAGTACTTAGGAGAAGGGTTATTAAACTAGGCAGAGTTTGTGGTAGGACCACAATGTGGGAAAATTTACTCGAGAGTTAGAAAGTGCAATGCTAAGAGAGTATCCCAATTCATTTTCTATCTGATTCCGGGACGGAATCCTTTTAAGGAGGGGAGACTGTAATAACCCCAATTTTTGGAAATTTTTGAAACCCTTATAAATAGTGATTTTGCAGATTATGCTGAATGAGAAAACTTTTCATGCCACACTATGTAGGGGTTCTGGTATGGATATTCTAAGATTTTATTAGTACTTTATATGGGATATAAGTGTATGTAAAGATCGTCAGAATCCAAATTCCGAACACTTTGATTTTTCCCGGAAATCCACTAGATACGGAAAGAATTGAGTATAAGGTAACAGGATAAAAAGGATTTAAATTAAAGGATTATAAGAGAGGATCATAAAAGGAATACGATATATTGAGAAAGGTTAAGGGAACCCAAGTAATAAGATCCCGGATATGATCTCTCAAACGATAAACGAGAACGAAAGATAAGCGAACCGTAAAACAAATAAGTGACCAAGAGACAAGCTTGTACAAGAAGCCAAGGATTGTGACATCATCAAATTACAAGGTGTGGAAAAGTGGAAGCATTATGACATGTGCAAGGTGACATAAGCATGACAAAAGGGAAGGAATTGTTGGATGATTGTAAACCACACAAAGTTCAAGGTTAGAAAGGTAATTAACCAAAAACAAAACCAAAACAACCTAGCTAGCCAAAACAAATCAAAGCAAACACAAAATTTTTCATTTCTTCAACATTGCTCTCGGCTTTTTCTTCTTTTCAAGGGAAGAAAAATCAAAAATCAAGTTCCAGGCATTGTTAAATCACAAGGTAATTATCTAAGGTTCCTTGTACATAGATATGGATGTCCTATAAGTTTAAGCTTCTAATTCCTTCACAATCTCTTCCATTAATTCAAGGAAGAAGATGGTGAATAGTAACTTTCAAAAAATAACTTTAGTTTTCTTGAATTTTTATGAAAGTTTAAGGTTATACAAGAAAGGATCAAGGTTCTTTAGGCATTCAAAGCTCTTGTGTTGTGTTAAGAAGCTTCAAGGAAGGTATAATCTCTTAACCAAGCTTTGTTATTGAATGTTAAGAGCATAATATGAGTGTTATAGTTCATGAGAGGCTTGATGGTTGTGTATGTAGAGATTAGTTGGTTTTGGGATGTTTTTGGAGTTGTAAATCTTGGTTGTTGATTAATGAACTTAAGTGTAGTTTAAATTCATGATAAAGAATAGTATAAATTGTTAATGTTGAGTTGTTGGGGCTGTTATGATAAAGTATGGATGGAGTTTTGATTGGGTTGTGATTGTGGGTTGATTGGTGATGGTTTGGTGTTGAATTGGTTGGTAAAATTTTGGGAAATCGCGTAAACATAGCCGTCGTAATGTCCGATTTACTTTAGGCTGTTTTTGTTCTTAACATCAGAACCCTTGAACTCACTGCTAGGTTTTTACCATTGCCATGTTTAGATAGTTCATGTTACGAGCTTCGTTTTGATATGTGGTTCGTTTGATTCCGATGAACGGTTTAGGAGAAACGGCCGTTTTAAGTAACGACGTTTCACGAACGAACCCTTACCCCTCGCCTTACTTTGAAACATAGGTTAAAGACCTTAAAGGACTAATTGAAGTATGAAACATTTATGTAAGGTGTAATAGGCAGTTGGTAAGACACTCGCGAAGGAATCGCCTTAAAACTCGTAATGGTTAAATTATTAAAAATGGTGGAGCCGAGGGTACTCGAGTGACTTAAGAGAATCAGTAAGCGCAAAACGAGCGTTAGAGTCTGAGTTGGTTAGAGTATAGATTTACAAGTGACTTTGGTTTAATTCCAACTTACTTGTTGCTTATAGGTTACCAGACTCGTCCCGAGCCATTCGTAACCCCCAGTCGCTCAGGCAAGTTTTCTACCCGTTATACTGTTGTTGTGATGTATATGTGTATATGCATGATCTTGTGATAAATGCATATTTGTTATTAGCAAATTCTTGCGATATATTGTAGCATGTGATATGGTATATATGCATGCCTGTTTCATATTCTTGGATTATATATCTGTTGGTTAAAATGCTTACAGTTGCATAATACCTATGCTAGAGATAAGCGGTATTGAGTTTACCCTTAGTATAGGGGATCAAAAGGTGAACATATTTCTAAACCGGGAGTCGATGTTCCCGAGTATAATATATATTTTTATATATATATGGTTATAGTTTTCAAAACTATTAATCGAATAAGGTTTATTCGATAACTTTAACTTTATTTTATTATTGAATATTATTTCGAATATTCATCCGAGGACTTATGACTCCTTTATTTTATTATTGAATATTATTTCGAATATTCATCCGAGGACTTATGACTCCTTTATTTTATTATTGAATATTATTTTGAATATTCATTCGAGGGCTTATGACTCAGTTATATTATTAATGATTATTGATTGAATATTCATTTGAGGATGTATGACTCCGTTATTTTATTTAATGAATATTATTTATAATATTCATTCGAGGTATTATGACTCCGCTTATTATTTAATAATATTCTTTATTTTATTAAAGAATAATGTTCGATAATCAAACTTACTTTTGATTATTCAAATAAAGATATTACTTTCGTATAAGTATATCTTTGATTATTTACTATTCATTTCAAGTATAAGTTTTCCAACTTCTACCTCAATTATTCTTTATGGGAATATTATTTAAATAATAATATTCAGATATTTTCTAAATACATTGGGACTGATTTATTTTATTAAATCAGCATTGCTCCAACCACTCCTTAAAGTGCTTTCGAGTCTTCAAAATGATTTTTAAAAGTTAGAGCGGATCCCAAAACTCATTTTTATATTTATGATCTTCCTTTTTAAAGGGGATTTAAATACTCGTTCAAAACTTGAGGGATCCGGCTCAGTGGTATATTTTACATTCGCAACGAGGTTGCTGTTTTGAGAAAACATCTTGATTACTTGCCCATCGTTCGGGAAGTAAGTTCATCTATTTGAGTCGGCATAAGCAACATGGGCTCAGTGGGCGTCCATGAAAGTGTAAGTGGCTCAGTGGGAGTCCATCAAATGCGTAAGTGGCTGAGTGGCAGTCCAGCATAAGGTCCTATTGCGACCAGGGTGATGACCAGTGGGGAATTTGTCCATCTACTAGTAGAAAAGGTTACTTATTGGTATCTTTGCCTGATTAGCAAGATATCAGGTTTATGCCAAGGTTTTCTCCTTTCCAAATTCATTGGATATTACAACTCTGTTTATAATTTTCATAACAGAGGTTTTCAAGAAGTGTATGAAATGTATATATATAGGTGTATATATATATCGGGACTTAATGAAGTATCTCGTAACTTCATTATTTATAATGATATTCAAAGATTGAATCTATTCAAATCTTGTCTTGTAGTCTCATCTATGTGATGAACTTTTAAAACTAATTATAACTTGAACGGTGGTAGTTCAAGTAGTATTCGGAAAAGATATAAGTATATTGGAGTATCTTGTAACTTCATCTTTTCAACTTATATCTGGTTAATGATTATCTTATGCATGACAAAGATTTTCAGAAAAACGTTGAGACAAGGTTAGATATATGAGATCACCTTGCAACGATATTTTTATACAGTTATAAACTGGAACTCTGTGTATATTATACATGGAAGAGGACTTCCAAGATTTTGAAAAGTATATATACATATATACTGAATATTTTGGGACTTGGTCGCGTTAATATATCAACTTGGTTCATTTCTTCTTGACCAAGACTTTCATGAGTACTATGAGAATGCTCATATATTGTAAATCACAATACATATTATTTTGGTGGGCTTGTTGCTCACCCTTACTTTCTTCTTTCATCACACAATATCAGATAGACAAGATGAACAGGACCAAGCTCCCAATTCGCGAGCGGATAGGAAACGTTCCGCAGTTTCCTATAGGCGTTGATGTCACTGTAGCTGAGGTAGGAACTACCAATAGGCTAGGCTTTCAACTTTTGATGTACCAGATTATGTAAATTTATGAATTGTAATAATGGCAAAGAAATGTAAATTTATTCAGAAACCTTTTTAAGGTGTATTGGCATATAATTGTGGAATAAAAGGACTTGTGATTATTTTTGGATATTCATCTCTGAGACTATAACTTGTGGTGTGTGTGTTTATTGTGGGGTCACAGTACAGAGTAGTTGATTGTTTATTAAGATTGGGTGTTATTAAGGGAAATGGAACTCGTGACAACCCGGATCCCCGACCCCGGATTTGGGGGTGTTAAATTTGTAATAGAATTTTGGATTAGTAAATTGTATTTTGTATTAGTTTTCGGTTTAGATTTACTAGTCCAGAATTGCGGGCTGTTTCAGTTGGTATCAAGAGCAGGTTGTCTTTCGGAGTGTATTAGGTATGGGACTAGTACATTCCCTAGGATTCGATCTTGTGGACCATAGTTTAAGTTTGTCCTATAGGAGATTAGCGAGAGTAGACGTATAGATTTGTTGTGAATTTTGGGACCAAATTCTTTTTAAGGAGGGTAGTATGTAATATCCCGTAATTTTTTTTTTAAATTAGATTAATAATAGAATAATAGAAAAAGTATTAAAATTAGATAAGGACTAGGATTTAAAATTTGAATTAAACTAATGGGCCTAAAATTTGGATCAAATTCTAATATGGATAACTTGTAGGTTAAGATATAGGGTTTGGTATCGTTATAAATACATCATATTCGTCTTCCTCGTTTTTATTCATAAAATTCGTAGGGCTTTAGTCATAAAAATCAGCAGTCTTGTAAAATTCATAGAAAATTCATCGTAAGTCTGAATTCAGTGATCCTAGACTTTTCGGAAAGGTCTTTTCATTATCTACAACTTTCATATTTCATATTTTTCAAGATAACGTCATTTAGATAGTTAAAAATTCTATATTCAGATTTGGCCAGGTTTTGAGGTAAGTTTTCGATCGTTCTTACTAGCGTTTTCAAAATTGCATGTTATGCGTTTATATTTGATTATCAAAATTTGGGCTAAGTGATTATATATTTGAAAGTATTATGTGTTATAGAATACGTATCGATGTGTACCAATGGTGTCTAGACGATAATTTGAGATCTCTGATTTGTGCCATAGTTTGTGAAAATATCGAATAAGAATTTAGGACCGTAATCACCAGATTGTAGTGACAAGCTTTCAGAAAATTTAGGACCGTTATCACCGGGTTGTAGTGGTCGTGGCATGAATGATAGGTTTTGAATTATTGTTGTTTATGTGTTATATGTATTGTGTGTATCAAATAAGAATATGTATCGAAAGTGTTTATTTCGTATATCGTATCGTATAGGTTATCGTATTTTGTTATATGTGTATGTGTTACTTGGCCTACTAGTTGGATCAATTGGTTTCTTGCTGGGCTTCGCCGCTCATTCTTTTAATATTTCAGGTTTCGTTTAAGAGTTCGAGTTGGATAGCATTGAAGTTCGAGCACTTAGAATTGGAGTAGTTTGACTTTTGGACCGCTTCCGTTAACTGCGCTTTTGTAATAGTGACCTTTGTAATAGTGACCTTTGTAATAGAATTTTGGATTAGTAAATTGTATTTTGTATTAGTTTTCGGTTTAGATTTACTAGTCCGGAATTGCGGGCTGTTTCAGTTGGTATCAAGAGCAGGCTGTCTTTCGGAGTGTATTAGGTATGAGACTAGTACATTCCCTAGGATTCGATCTTGTGGACCATAGTTTAAGTTTGTCCTATAGGAGATTAGCGAGAGTAGACGTATAGGTTTGTTGTGAATTTTGGGACCGAATTCTTTTTAAGGAGGGTAGTATGTAATATCCCGTAATTTTTTTTAATTAGATTAATAATAGAATAATAGAAAAAAGTATTAAAATTAGATAAGGACTAGGATTTAAAATTTGAATTAGACTAATGGGCCTAAAATTTGGATAATATTCTAATATGTATAACTTGTAGGTTAAGATATAGGGTTTGGTATCGTTATAAATACATCAAATTCGTCTTCCTCGTTTTTATTCATAAAATTCGTAGGGCTTTAGTCATAAAAATCAGCAGTCTTGTAAAATTCATAGAAAATTCGTCATAAGTCTGAATTCAGTGATCCTAGACTTTTCGGAAAGGTCTTTTCGTTATCTACAATTTTCATGTTTCGTATTTTTCAAGATAACGTCATTTAGATAGCCAAAATGTCTATATTCAGATTTGGTCAGGTTTTGAGGTAAGTTTTCGATCGTTCTTACTAGCATTTTCAAAATTGCATGTTATGCGTTTATATTTGATTATTCAAATTTGGGCTAAGTGATTATATATTTGAAAGTATTATGTGTTATAGAATACGTATCGACGTGTACGTGTGGTGTCTAGACGATAATTTGAGATCTCTGATTTGTGCCATAGTTTGTGAAAATATCGAATAAGAATTTAGGACCGCAATCACCGGATTGTAGTGACAAGCTTTCAGAAAATTTAGGACCGTTATCACCGGGTTGTAGTGGTCGTGGTATGAATGATAGGTTTTGAATTATTGTTATTTATGTGTTATGTGTATTGTGTGTATCGAATAAGAATATGTATCGAAAGTGTTTGTTTTGTATATCGTATCGTATAGGTTATCATATTTTGTTATATGTGTATGTGTTACTTAGCCTACTAGTTGGATCAATTGGTTTCTTGCTGGGCTTTGCCGCTCATTCCTTTAATATTTCAGGTTTCGTTTAAGAGTTCGAGTTGGATAGCATTGAAGTTCGAGCACTTAGAATTGGAGTAGTTTGACTTTTGGACCGCTTCCGTTAACTGCGCTTTTGCAATAGTGACCTTTGTAATAGTGACCTTTGTAATAGAATTTTGGATTAGTAAATTGTATTTTGTATTAGTTTTCGGTTTAGATTTACTAGTCCGGAATTGCGGGCTGTTTCAGTTGGTATCAAGAGCAGGCTGTCTTTCGGAGTGTATTAGGTATGAGACTAGTACATTCCCTAGGATTCGATCTTGTGGACCATAGTTTAAGTTTGTCCTATAGGAGATTAGCGAGAGTAGACGTATAGGTTTGTTGTGAATTTTGGGACCGAATTCTTTTTAAGGAGGGTAGTATGTAATATCCCGTAATTTTTTTTTTGAATTAGATTAATAATAGAATAATAGAAAAAAGTATTAAAATTAGATAAGGACTAGGATTTAAAATTTGAATTAGACTAATGGGCCTAAAATTTGGATCAGATTCTAATATGGATAACTTGTAGGTTAAGATATAGGATTTGGTATCGTTATAAATACATCAAATTCGTCTTCCTCGTTTTTATTCATAAAATTCGTAGGGCTTTAGTCATAAAAATCAGCAGTCTTGTAAAATTCATAGAAAATTATCGTAAGTCTGAATTCAGTGATCCTAGACTTTTCGGAAAGGCCTTTTCGTTATCTACAACTTTCGTGTTTCGTATTTTCCAATAAAACATCGTTTAGAGGGTCAAACAGTGCAAATAAGGATCTTATCAGAATTGGAATCGTGGAGAAGATCGAGATTTTATATGTGCTGTATTTGATGGGTTGGTAAGGATTGATTGTGTATTCTAATGTGAATTATCTGTTTGCATGATTGAGGCAATTAACTTTCGCTACTCTGTATTATTTGTTGCTTACGTGTTCTGTAAGTGATTATTCGTTGTTCCGTATATTTTGAGACTTGAATTATCTGTTTGATTACGCAAGTGAATCTTTATTGCTCCGTATTATTGTGTAATGTATCTTATATTGTTTGATTTATGTGCTCAAATATTTGTTTTGATTGTCGTATGTATGAAATTAATATGTGATTGATAAGAAACGAATTCAAATAAATCCCCAGTCTTAATCACGTATAAGAATTAGAATCCGATCACTGGACAGTGTGATACTTAGAACTTAGAACTAGTTTGCGCACATTCCGGAACACATCGATACCTTGTCAAGCTTTGGTTGCACTTAACGAGGGACGTAAACTAGCCCCCCATCGAATAAGAATTAGAACCCGATCACTTGGGAGGTGTGACATAAAGTATAAGATGCCGGCCACTAGCAAAGTGTGGCATAAGGTGTGATTTAGGACTGTGGGACGAAAGATAAGAATTTGTTATTAAGATTTATTGATTGATTAAGAATTTTGATTATGTGGATTATAAAATGTGTTTGATTATGATTATTGATTATATCGTGTGCATCTTTGTTCACCTTGTTATTGAATATATGTGTGATTTTATGTGATCTGTGTTATGTGTCAAGCATGTTTAAATTCTGTTTTCGGAAAAGATTTAAAATATTAATTTGAGCCGTCAAACGGTAGTTGCTTGCTGGGCTTCGCCGCTCATTCTTTTAATATTTCAGGTTTCGTTTAAGAGTTCGAGTTGGAAAACATTGACGTTCGAGCACTTAGAATTGGAGTAGTTTGACTTTTGGACCGCTTCCGTTAGCTGCGCTTTTGTAATAGTGACCTTTGTAATAGAATTTTGGATTAGTAAATTGTATTTTGTATTATTTTTCGGTTTAGATTTACTAGTCCGGAATTGCGGGTTGTTTCATTGCTTAAGACCATATAGAGCTTTGAATAGAAAGTATACAAAATCACCCAGATTTGGATCTTCAAAACCTGGTGGCTGTTCCACATACACTTCTTCTTCTAGCTTCCCATTCAGGAATGCACTCTTCACGTCCATTTGATAAACTTTGAATTCTGAATGTGCTGCGAATGCCAGAAACATCATGATTGCCTCAAGTCTAGCCACTGGTGCATAGGTTTCATCATAATCTATACCCTCTTCTTGAGAGTAACCTTTAGCTACCAGTCTGGCTTTGTTTCTCGTTACAATGCAATCTTCATCTAGCTTGTTCCTGAATACCCATTTATTGCCTATCACTGACTTGTTCTTTGGTCGGGGTACCAGCTTCCATACCTTCTGCCTCTCAAACTGATTGAGTTCTTCTTGCATAGCAATAACCCAATCTGGATCTTCCAATGCCTCATCCACTTTCTTAGGTTCCATTTCTGAAAGAAACCCTGATTAGTGACATTCATTCTGAGTGGCATGTCTAGTTCTTACTCCTGTGTCAGGATCACCAATGATCAATTCAAAGGGATGGTCTCTGTTCCAAACTCTTTGACGAGGCAGATATGATCTTGATATTTCCCCTTGTTCAGTCTGATGTTGAGTGTGCACTGTAGATCCTCTTACTGCTCCCCATGAGCTGCTGTCACCATGACTGGATGATTTTGATCTGTTTGTAGTGGTTCTTGATGGGGTTCTTGAATGATTATCATGATCATTGTTTCCACCATTATCACCACTTGATCCTGAATCAGCATTTCCATATACAACAGGCACAGTTCTAGCAATCTCAGGTTCTATTATATCCAAAGGATCATCTGACAGATTTTCAAATTCCAGAGATTCAGAGTCCTTTTCTCTCTGCAGGTTTGCCAATTTGGTATCATCGAATGTTACATTAAGGCTTTCAATCATCTTCTGATCAGGAATCATATAAACCCTGTAAGCTTTAGATTCCAGAGAATAGCCAAGAAATATGTCTTCTTCTGCTTTAGCATCAAACTTTCCTAGATGTTCATTTCCTTCCTTTAGCATAAAGCATTTAGCACCAAACACATGAAAGTATTTCAGTGTTGGTTTCTTGTCAGCCATTATCTCATAAGGAGTCTTGTCAAGATCTTTATTAATCAGGGTACGATTTTGAGTGTAACATGCTGTGTTGACAGCTTCAGCCCAGAAGTAGGTAGGAAGTCGTGATTCACTTAGCATAGTCCTTGCTGCTTTAACCAAGGTACGATTCTTCCTTTCTTGTGGCGCCCTCCAAACCCGGGTCAGAAGTTTGGGGTCCACACACACACCTTAATTATAACCTGCTTATAACAATAATAAAGATAATAATAATATATGCAATGACCCTACTTACCAACCAACATGGATCGCAACAGGTTAAAGTATGCACACAAGCCAAACACACTAATATATTACAAACCGTTCAAATCCCAACTATTTCAAATTCAAACTGAGTATTAAACATTATTACAAACTTTTACAAACTTAAATTATTCCAAAAGAAGCCTACTAGCTCAGCTTTCTCAACCTGAGCCCCTAGCTCTCGCGCTGGACTGGGGATCCTCTTTACCAACTGGTTCCTTTTTAACTGGAAAGAATATAAACAACATCGCACAAATGAGCTAACTAGCTCAGCAAGTCACAATGACAAAACTGAGAATAATAATCATCAGGTGAATATGGTTATGATATCAAGTGAACAATGGATTATGATTTAGAATTGGATATTATACTTTTAATTTAAAAACCATGGTTAGGCTGCTGATCAGTCACGCACTAACCCCAAGCAAGGCACACAACATTGCTCTAACTACTGGATCCAAGGCACACATTGGCCTAACTTGACCATTATATGGTCTGACCACGAATCTGGTCCACAATTTTATAAAAACAATCCAATTCTAGCATAATAACAGAATATGCAAATATAAACAATAACCGAAATTATTAACAACAATAAATGTTTAACAATGAAAGGGTTTCAATCCTTGTAAGGATCAACAAGGTACTTTCAAAGCTTGAATGCTGGGTAATGAAAGAATTGGATAACAAAGGAAACAACGGTTCAAGGTTTCAAGGATTTGGTCTTTCAAAGCATAAGATATCATGGATTGAGTATATAATAATTCAGTTCAGTGTCTGGTATTTAGTTTGTATGTATTTGTGGAGTAGTATCGTAGATTTGTGGTTCGTGTTTGGGTATACAATAATCAATGGCTTAGAAAGAATATGGTTCATAGCTCAAGAACAATAACTGAAATCAGGATTTAGGTTTCCGTGCTTCAAAGCACTTGCAATGTCAACAAGACTATCAAGAATTACAATATCTCGAGAAAGTTCAGAACACTTGCCTGATATTAGCTTACTATCCTGCACTTTCTTTCAATCATAATCGTCTTACTCCTCAACTACCTGTTTCCCTTTCCTACGCCTTGCCTCTTCTGCTCACATATCATAAGCATCTATCAATCATCAACTCACAGGATTCTATTCAACACATACTTCTATCTACCCTTCGTTTTAACCCAAATCCGATTAACGGATTGAAATCTATGCAATAACCAAGTAAACACCGAATATATAGACCGATAGTCAAACAACAGGTCACGTATAACACATAATACATCACGTAATCAGACATATCATCTATAAAGAAGTCTCGGGTCATAAATATGCTTTCGGGTATTTAAAATGATTTTTAAAACATTTTTCAGAATTAAAACGGGTCGTTGGATCAATTTCGGAATAATAAACAGGGTTCGGTTGGCCAATTCTGGTTCCGAAACAATTTTAAAATAATTATCGAGCCTTGGAAATAATTTAGAATAATATTTTAAAGCTCGAAACTATTTTTCAGAATTTTTAAATCATTTTTAAATAATTAAATCTAATTAAATAACTAATTAAAATCAATTAATAATTAATTAAATCAATTAATCAATTAATTTTCGAATTAATTGACCAATTAATCAATTATAAATTAACTGAAATTAATTAACTAATTAATTCAGATTTATTTGTGAATTAAAATTAATTTTCGGAATTAAAATAATAATTTTCAGAATTTTCAGAAATTAAATATGAATTTTTATAATAAAAATAAATAGGAAATATGATTTTTAAACATTTTATAAACAGGAATCCTATTTTTGAAAACTTTGCAAACTACAGGGACTAAACTTCACCATCTTCAAAAATACAGGGACTAAACTGCAATTTTGCAGTTTCAGTCGCCGGAAAATCGGGGGTGGCCGGAGAAGACGATCCCGGCGTCCTCACCCCACCAACACCTCAAGATCAACACTACATAACACCAGGAACTTGTTCATGCATTCAAAACATTCTAATCATCCCTGTTCTGGCCGGAAATTGGCCAAGAACATCGCCGGTTTCCGGCGAACATCGCAAATCTTTAAAACACAACTCCCTCCGATTCAAGCATCCTCTGTTAACGAGCTATATATCAATCGATTGCAAATTTTATAAGGAACACAACCCACTATAAATCAACAGCTAATAACCCCTGAATCAAAAACCCTCAAATTTCAATTGAAAACATTCATACGGGTTATAAACCCTAATTTTGAAATTCGAAAATTAAACCTACTTTTGAGCATGTTATTGAACTCCAAATCAGACGTATGACATATGAAAATCATCAGGAAAACAAGCTCTACAACATGCAATCATCAAATCATACAAACAATCATCCGAACAAAAATTCATATTTTTAATAAAAAAAATTTGAAAATAAATAAATTTTTAGAAAAATACCCTTGATTTCAGCAGTGAAATAAAGCTCAGAATCTGATAGAACACCTCAAATCCTTCGTTTTGGTTACTCAAGCTTTAAAAACAGAGATCGGTAACGCCTTCGTTTTGCTGTTTGATTCTTAGAACAGTTTATGTAATTAGGGTTTTTCTCTGAAAATTATATAATTAACTATCTGTAAATGATTTTGATACGAAATAAAATACGGTAAAAAGGCTATTTATAATTATGGAAAATTTGTATCCCGTTGGATCATTCCGGATATAAAACAGTACGTTTATCTGTAAAAACTGATCCAAACGGTATCGGTTTTCGGGATAATTATCCAAATTAGTACAATTTGTACTGCGGTCTTGGTCTCAGCGCCTGGTTACACGTATGACGAAGTGATAATTGGGATAGTTTAATAAAAAGCTCCCGTTTATCGAAAATACGGGTTTTATTGATTTACCGAAACGAATATTGTATCGAAAATGTTGCGCCGGGACCCGCGCAGGACAAACCGTAAGCCGGATCGAAAAAGTCGGAACATGAAAAATGCTCGGAATATTATCCAAAAACGTAACAACGGTTGACGTCGGTTGGTTCCCGTTTTTATAAAATAGATTTTAATTACCCGGAAAAAGATTTTAGAAATTTCATATGATTCTTATAAATCTATAAATCAACATAAAAATAATTAGGAAGATATGACAATTATCTATATTTTATTTTGGACATATAAAAATTAAAATACTCAATTAATATTATTTTTGAATATTCAAGTACAGATAACACTTAACAATTAATTCACAGAATAGATACTGGGCACACATAATAATATCAAAAATAATTACACGATATATCCCGGATATTACATCCTTCCCCCCTTAAAAGGATTCTGTCCTCAGAATCTCCTAAGAAAACAAATGAGGGTACTTTTCTCTCATATCACTTTCTAACTCCCAGGTTGACTCTTCAACCTTTGGGTTTCTCCACAATACTCTTACTAACTTTACCACTTTATTTCTCAATACTTTCTCTCTTGCCTCTAGAATCTCTATCGGACTCTCTACATATGATAAATCTGCCTGAAGCTCTATTGGCGCATATTTTATTACATGCCTGGAGTCTGGATTATATTTCTTGAGCATCGATACATGAAAAACATTGTAAATGTGCTCCATGTGCGGAGGTAACGCCAATTCGTAAGCTACTTTGCCAACGCGCTTTAGGATCTCAAAAGTTCCGACATATCTTGGGTTTAGCTTCCCTTTCTTCCTAAACCTCGTTAGTCCTTTCCACGGTGATACTTTCAATAATACTAAGCTTCCTTCTTCAAATTCCATATCTTTTCTTGACTGGTCTGCATATTTCCTTTGACGATCTTGTACGGCTATTAATCTTTTCTGGATAATTTCAACAACTTCCTTTGTCTGTTGTACCAATTCAGGTCTGAGTATTTTGCGTTCTCCTACTTCGTCCCAATATATTGGAGATCTACATTTGTGTCCATAAAGGGCTTCATAGGGTGGCATTCCAATGCTGGCATGATAACTGTTGTTGTAAGCAAACTCTACCAGGGGTAAATGTTTGTCCCAACTTCCTTTGAAATCAATAACACAAACACGTAACATATCCTCGATTTTCTGGATCGTTCTTTCACTTTGGCCATCCGTTTGGGGGTGATAAGCTGTACTCATATTCAGTCTTGTTCCCAAACATTCTTGAAAACTCTTCCAGAATCTTGAATTAAACCTTGGATCTCGATCAGATACGATAGACACTGGAATTCCATGACGAACTACAATTTCTTTTAGGTACATATGGACCAACTTGTCGAGCGAAAATCTTTCATTTATAGGCAGAAAATGAGCTGACTTTGTAAGTCTATCCACTATAACCCAAATGGCATCATGATTAGCCCTTGTCCTTGGTAATCCAACTATGAAATCCATGGTAATATGTTCCCACTTCCATTCTGGAATCTCCAATGGTTGTAGCAATCCTCTTGGTCTCTGATGCTCTGCTTTAACTCTCTGACAGGTATAGCATTTGCTAATCCATTCCGCAATTTCCCTCTTCATATCTGGCCACCAATAATTCTTCTTTAAATCTCTGTACATTTTAGTACTCCCTGGATGGATGGAATATCTTGGACTATGTGCTTCTTGTAAAATTTCATTCTTTAACTCCGTCACTGGTGGAATCCAGATTCTAGATGAAAATCTCAAAATGCCTTGATCATCCTTCTGCGTGCATAATTCTTCACCTACCAAACGATTTATATCTTGATCCATTACATCTTTCTGACATTTCTTTATTTTCTCCAACAACTCCGGCTGGAAAGTCATACTGTACACTTTCGCTTCCTCAGGCTCGCAAACTCTAATCTCCAATTCCAATTTTTGAAATTCTTTATATATCTCTTCAGCTACAGATAACACATTTAACCTTTCCTTCCGACTTAACGCATCTGCTACAACGTTCGCCTTACCGGGATGATAATTAATCGAGCAATCATAATCCTTGATCAATTCTAACCATCTCCTTTGCCTCATATTAAGTTCCTTCTGGGTAAATATATATTTCAAACTTTTGTGATCCGTGAAAATCTCACACTTTTCTCCATACAAATAATGTCTCCAAATCTTCAAAGCAAAAACTATAGCTGCTAACTCCAAATCATGAGTAGGGACTTCTGTTCGTGTGGTTTCAATTGCCTTGACGCATACGCAATCACCTTGTCGTGCTGCATAAGAACATATCCTAATCCTTTGTAGGAAGCATCGCTATAAATTACGAAATTCCCTTGATCGTCTGGAAGTGACAAAACAAGTGTTGTGATTAATCTCCGCTTCAATTCCTGAAAACTTTCTTCGCACTTGTCATTCCATATAAACTTTTCATTCTTTCGTGTAAGCTTTGTTAATGGTGTGGCAATCCTTGAGAAATTCTGAACGAATCGTCGATAATATCCTGCCAATCCCAAGAAACTTCTTACCTCAGTGGGTGTTCTCGGTCTTTCCCAATTCGTAATTGCCTCGATCTTTGCCGGGTCCACTTTGATCCCTTCGTTACTGACTATGTGTCCTAAGAACTGAACTTCTTGTAGCCAAAACTCACACTTCGACAATTTAGCATATAACTTCTTTTTCCTTAAAATCTCCAAAGTTGTCCTTAAATGTTCCGCATGATCCTCCTCCGTCTTTGAATAGATCAAAATATCGTCTATAAATACTATAACGAACTTGTCCAAATATTCCTTGAAAATTCTGTTCATCAGGTCCATAAACGCTGCTGGGGCGTTGGTCAATCCAAAAGATATCACTAAAAACTCGTAATGTCCATACCTTGTTCTGAAAGCTGTCTTTGGTATATCTTCTGGTTTGATTTTCAGTTGATGATATCCCGATCTTAAATCGATTTTGGAGAAATACTTGGCTCCCTTCAATTGGTCAAACAAATCATCAATTCTGGGTAACCGGTACTTATTCTTAATCGTCAATTTGTTGAGCTCCCTATAGTCGATGCACAGTCTCATGCTTCCATCTTTCTTCTTGACAAATAATACCGGGGCTCCCCACGGGGATACGCTGGGTCTGATTACTCCTTTCTCTAACAATTCCTGCAATTGCTTTGCTACCTCTTTCATCTCAACAGGTGCCATTCTGTACGGGGCTTTGGATACTGGTTCTATTCCAGGTGCTAAGTCGATCGTAAATTCAATTTCTCTATCTGGAGGAAGTCCTGGCAATTCGTCGGGAAATACATCTGGAAATTCATTCACTACTGGGATATCTTCAAGTTTTGCTAGCTCCTGACTTTTGTCAATCACATATGCTACGAAATGCTCGCATCCTTGCCGTAGTAACTTCTTGGCTTGAATCATCGTTAAGAACTTCTTTACTTGTTTCTGACCCTTGAATGTTACTATTCTTTCGTCTGGCGTTTTCACCATTACTTTCTTATTTCGACAATCTATATGAGCATCATGCTTAGATAACCAATCCATCCCTAATATCACATCAAATTCTCCTAACTTAAATGGTATCAAATCTACACAAAACTTACTACCAAAAATCTCAACCTCACAATTCTCACAAACTTGATTCTCAGCTACACGTTCTTGATTTGCTAACTCCACAGTCATTATTTCATTTAAGCACTCAACTGGACAATTTAATTTACTAACAAAATCTTGTGAAACAAACGATCGAGTTGCTCCCGAGTCTATTAACACTTTGGCACATAAAAAAAATTCACATTAAGCGTACCTGCCACGACATCCGTATCCTGGATAGCATCCTTCACTGACATGTCGAAAACTCTAGCCCTTGGAGTCTCATTTACTGCTGGGGTAGATCCCATAATTCTCAATACATTACTAACTGGGGCTGGTGTCTTGCAATCCCTGGCCATATGTCCTGGCTTCCCACATTTAAAGCATGTAAATCCAATGACTGGAACTTTCACTGCTGGATTCCGGATAGGTTGATCTTTATTTGCTGGCTCTCTTGCTGGCTGATTTCGGCACTCCCTCGAGTAGTGCCCTTTCTGGTTGCATTTAAAACATACCACATTCAACTTGTTACAAACTCCTCCATGCTTCTTTCCACATACTTGACAATCTGGAAAAGTTAATCTCAACTGATTCGGCGGATTCACATTAGCTGGACGATTGCCCTGGCCTCCGTCTCCTGCATTTTGTCTCCTGAAATTAAAATTTCTCCCTGGCTGAAACTTGCCCTTCTTAAAATTTGGAAACTTCCCTGTTTGTGACTGACCCTCACTTCCCTCAACTTTCCTTTTCTTGCTTTCCTTATCTTTCTGGAACATCTCACTCTCTGTCTCTGCGATCATAGCTTTCTGTACAACCCCGGCGTAGGTATCTAATTCAAAAATAGATACCTTCCCCCTAATCCATGGCTTCAAGCCTTGCTGGAATCTCTTAGCTTTCTTTCTATCAGTATCAACATACGACGGCACATACCTTGACAATTCCTCAAACTTCCCCTCATAATCTATTACCGACATATTCCCTTGCTTTAACTCTAAAAACTTCAGCTCCATTTGATCCTGAACAAACTGAGGAAAATACTTTTCTAAAAACAATTCCTTGAACCTTTCCCAACTAATAACATCTGTGCCTTCCAATGTCTTCACCATTTCCCACCAATAGGTGGCCTCTAACTTGCAAACTCAACCTTCTGTTCCTCTTTCACTTTTACTAAGGCAAATGCCTTTTCTATTTCCTTTAACCAAACATTTGCTTCAATTGGCTCTAAGGAACCCTTGAATTCTGGTGGGTTTATTGCCTGAAAAGTTTTGAAAGTTACCTGGGGATTGGTCTGTCTCTGCTGTTGTTGTGCCAGGTGAACTGTTTGTTGGGCCAAGATTTGAAGAATTTGGGCTATTGCTGGGTCCATGGGTCCTGGGTTCACATTCTGGTTTATATCATTTTGATTGTTATTGTTGTTGTTGTTAGTTTCTTCTTTTTGGGTGTTGGTGCGGGTATTTCTTTTGGGAGGCATTTTCTGTAAAGAATCAATCAATTTATTTAGCTTTTGAATCAAATATTTGCATAAAAGAAAAGTTTTGTAAAACAGGAATATCTCTTTTTGAAAACAGTTGTAACTAAGTAAATTGCATGCTTCTTTACAGAATATAAACAGTTATGGAAAACAGGGCACATGGTATCACAGGGTATACTGGTACAATAAATAAGGTAAAGTAAAACAGGTGCGATAAAGTAAATGACAGTGTTGGAAAGGAAAAAGGTACTGATATATATAGATCAAAAGTTTTAGGGTAGTACAAGCGTAAAGATGATTCGAAAGTAAAAGCAAAAAGGGTACAACAACCTACTCACTAGTCAGAATCGCTAGTCTATAAATACAACTCAAAAGTCTTCTGATACACACTACACACTACTGTCCATACTACATAACCATACAACACTACTCAGTATCTCCATCTCTGAATCTCTGGCTCATGGCAAATCTGGACCTCCCATCTCCTCAAGCTCCTCTAGAACCCACTTAGCCCACTCTACTAGGAAATCAGGGGTGATGTCCTCATGTGTAGCCTCAGCAATCCTCACAGCAGCTGCTCTACGAAACGCCTGGAGCCTCTCCCTAAGTCGCCTCTCACCACTCCCCATCTCTCTGGTACGCATGATATGCAATAACTCCTGGATCTGACCCTGTAGGAATCGCTGCTCCATAAGGCAAGCCTCAAACTGATGATATGGGACATGATAGGAAGAGAACTGGAAAGTTACTCCTGTGACTGAATGACTAGTAAAGCCTAAATCAGCAGGTGGGGGTCCTCTGACAGGTGGCCTCATGCCTGGGGGTGGAATAGCCTGCAGTGGTACGGGCTGTAACACCGGTGGAGGTAGAATAGCCAATGCTGGTGGAATCACAGGACGTGGATCCGATGATGGTGCTCCAACTGAAGGCTCTGAGTGATCAGCTGATACGGGAATAAAAGAGTCGGCCATCTCTGCTATCTGAAATTATATCGTAATATAAGAATCTCGTACCATAACGCAATTTACGCTAATACCTGATATACCGAAACACTCAACCTCTCAACGTTCTATCATCCTATGCCTCACTTCTAATCCTAACCTTCTACCCATTCCCGTTAACCTAGGCTTGTGTCAGTGACTTATAACCTGTAGCTCTGATACCAAACTTGTGGCGCCCTCCAAACCCGGGTCAGAAGTTTGGGGTCCACACACACACCTTAATTATAACCTGCTTATAACAATAATAAAGATAATAATAATATATGCAATGACCCTACTTACCAACCACCACGGATCGCAACAGGTTAAAGTATGCACACAAGCCAAACACACTAATATATTACAAACCGTTCAAATCCCAACTATTTCAAATTCAAACTGAGTATTAAACATTATTACAAACTTTTACAAACTTAAATTATTCCAAAAGAAGCCTACTAGCTCAGCTTTCTCAACCTGAGCCCCTAGCTCTCGCGCTGGACTGGGGATCCTCTTTACCAACTGGTTCCTTTTTAACTGGAAAGAATATAAACAACATCGCACAAATGAGCTAACTAGCTCAGCAAGTCACAATGACAAAACTGAGAATAATGATCATCAGGTGAATATGGTTATGATATCAAGTGAACAATGGATTATGATTTAGAATTGGATATTATACTTTTAATATAAAAACCAAGGTTAGGCTACTGATCAGTCACGCACTAACCCCGAGAAAGGCACACAGCATTGCTCTAACTACTGGATCCAAGGCACACATTGGCCTAACTTGACCATTATATGGTCTGACCACGAATCTGGTCCACAATTTTATAAAAACAATCTAATTCTAGCATAATAACAGAATATGCAAATATAAACCATAACCGAAATCATTAACAACAATAAATGTTTAACAATGAAAGGGTTTCAATCCTTGTAAGGATCAACAAGGTACTTTCAAAGCTTGAATGCTGGGTAATGAAAGAATTGGATAACAAAGGAAACAACGGTTCAGGGTTTCAAGGATTTGGTCTTTCAAAGCATAAGATATCATGGATTGAGTATATAATAATTTAGTTCAGTGTCTGGTATTTAGTTTGTATGTATTTGTGGAGTAGTATCGTAGATTTGTGGTTCGTGTTTGGGTATACAATAATCAATGGCTTAGAAAGAATATGGTTCATAGCTCAAGAACAATAACTGAAATCAGGATTTAGGTTTCCGTGCTTCAAAGCACTTGCAATGTCAACAAGACTATCAAGAATTACAATATCTCGAGAAAGTTCAAAACACTTGCCTGATATTAGCTTACTATCCTGCACTTGCTTTCAATCACAATCGTCTTACTCCTCAACTACCTGTTTCCCTTTCCTACGCCTTGCCTCTTCTGCTCACATATCATAAGCATCTATCAATCATCAACTCACAGGATTCTATTCAACACATACTTCTATCTACCCTTCATTTTACCCAAATCCGATTAACGGATTGAAATCTATGCAATAACCAAGTAAACACCGAATATATAGACCGATAGTCAAACAACAGGTCACGTATAACACATAATACATCACGTAATCAATGACATATCATCTATAAAGAAGTCTCGGGTCATAAATATGCTTTCGGGTATTTAAAATGATTTTTAAAACATTTTTCGGAATTAAAACGGGTCGTTGGATCAATTTCGGAATAATAAACAGGGTTCGGTTGGCCAATTCTGGTTCCGAAACAATTTTAGAATAATTATCGAGCCTTGGAAATAATTTAGAATAATATTTTAAAGCTCGAAACTATTTTTCAGAATTTTTAAGTCATTTTTAAATAATTAAATCTAATTAAATAACTAATTAAAATAAATTAATAATTAATTAAATCAATTAATCAATTAATTTTTGAATTAATTGACCAATTAATCAATTATAAATTAACTGAAATTAATTAACTAATTAATTCAGATTTATTTGTGAATTAAAAATAATTTTCGGAATTAAAATAATAATTTTCAGAATTTTCAGAAATTAAATATGAATTTTTATAATAAAAATAAATAGGAAATATGATTTTTAAACATTTAATAAACAGGAATCCTATTTTTGAAAACTTTGCAAACTACAGGGACTAAACTTCACCATCTTCAAAAATACAGGGACTAAACTGCAATTTTGCAGTTTCAGTCGTCGGAAAATCGGGGGTGGCCGGAGAAGACGATCCCGGCGTCTTCACCCCACCAACACCTCCAGATCAACACTACACAACACCAGGAACTTGTTCATGCATTCAAAACATTCTAATCATCCCTGTTCTGGCCGGAAATTGGCCAAGAACATCGCCGGTTTCCGGCGAACATCGCAAATCTTTAAAACACAACTCCCTTCGATTCAAGCATCCTCTGTTAATGAGCTATATATCAATCGATTGCAAATTTTATAAGGAACACAACCCACTATAAATCAACAGCTAATAACCCCTGAATCAAAAACTCTCAAATTTCAATTGAAAACATTCATACGGGTTATAAACCCTAATTTTGAAATTCAAAAATTAAACCCACTTTTGAGCATGTTATTGAACTCCAAATCAGACGTATGACATATGAAAATCATCAGGAAAACAAGCTCTACAACATGCAATCATCAAATCATACAAACAATCATCCGAACAAAAATTCATATTTTTAATAAAATAAATTTGAAAATAAATAAATTTTTAGAAAAATACCCTTGATTTCTGCAGTGAAATAAAGCTCAGAATCTGATAGAACACCTCAAATCCTTCGTTTTGGTTACTCAAGTTTTAAAAACAGAGATCGGTAACGCCTTCGTTTTGCTGTTTGATTCTTAGAACAGTTTATGTAATTAGGGTTTTTCTCTGAAAATTATATAATTAACTATCTGTAAATGATTTTGATACGAAATAAAATACGGTAAAAAGGCTATTTATAATTATGGAAAATTTGTATCCCGTTGGATCATTCCGGATATAAAACAGTACGTTTATCTGTAAAAACTGATCCAAACGGTATCGGTTTTCGGGATAATTATCCAAATTAGTACAATTTGTACTGCGGTCTTGGTCTCAGCGTCTGGTTACACGTATTACGAAGTGATAATTGGGATAGTTTAATAAAAAGCTCCCGTTTATCGAAAATACGAGTTTTATTGATTTACCGAAATGAATATTGTATCGAAAATGTTGCGCCGGGACCCGCGCAGGACAAACCGTAAGCCGGATCGAAAAAGTCGGAACATGAAAAATGTTCGGAATATTACAATTAAGTTAGGAAGGAGTTCTCGGAAGAGTTTCGGGTTCCAAAAATGTAACAACGGTTGACGTCGGTTGGTTCCCGTTTTAATAAAATAGATTTTAATTACCCGGAAAAAGATTTTAGAAATTTCATATGATTCTTATAAATCTATAAATCAACATAAAAATAATTAGGAAGATATGACAATTATCTATATTTTATTTTGGACATATAAAAATTAAAATACTCAATTAATATTATTTTTGAATATTCAAGTACAGATAACACTTAACAATTAATTCACAGAATAGATACTGGGCACACATAATAATATCAAAAATAATTACACGATATATCCCGGATATTACATCCTTCCCCCCTTAAAAGGATTCTGTCCTCAGAATCTCCTAAGAAAACAAATGAGGGTACTTTTCTCTCATATCACTTTCTAACTCCCAGGTTGACTTTTCAACCTTTGGGTTTCTCCACAATACTCTTACTAACTTTACCACTTTATTTCTCAATACTTTCTCTCTTGCCTCTAGAATCTCTATCGGACTCTCTACATATGATAAATCTGCCTGAAGCTCTATTGGCTCATATTCTATTACATGCCTGGAGTCTGGATTATATTTCTTGAGCATCGATACATGAAAAACATTGTGAATGTGCTCCATGTGCGGAGGTAACGCCAATTCGTAAGCTACTTTGCCAACGCGCTTTAGGATCTCAAAAGGTCCGACATATCTTGGGTTTAGCTTCCCTTCCTCCCAAACCTCGTTAGTCCTTTCCACGGTGATACTTTCAATAATACTAAGCTTCCTTCTTCAAATTCCATATCTTTTCTTGACTGGTCTGCATATTTCCTTTGACGATCTTGTACGGCTATTAATCTTTTCTGGATAATTTCAACAACTTCCTTTGTCTGTTGCACCAATTCAGGTCCGAGTATTTTGCGTTCTCCTACTTCGTCCCAATATATTGGAGATCTACATTTGTGTCCATAAAGGGCTTCATAGGGTGGCATTCCAATGCTGGCATGATAACTGTTGTTGTAAGCAAACTCTACCAGGGGTAAATGTTTGTCCCAACTTCCTTTGAAATCAATAGCACAAACACGTAACATATCCTCGATTGCTTGGATCGTTCTTTCACTTTGGCCATCCGTTTGGGGGTGATAAGCTGTACTCATATTCAGTCTTGTTCCCAAACATTCTTGAAAACTCTTCCAGAATCTTGAATTAAACCTTGGATCTCGATCAGATACGATAGACACTGGAATTCCATGACGAACTACAATATCTTTTAGGTACATATGGACCAACTTGTCGAGCGAAAATCTTTTATTTATAGGCAGAAAATGAGCTGACTTGGTAAGTCTATCCACTATAACCCAAATGGCATCATGATTAGCCCTTGTCCTTGGTAATCCAACTATGAAATCCATGGTAATATGTTCCCACTTCCATTCTGGAATCTCCAATGGTTGTAGCAATCCTCTTGGTCTCTGATGCTCTGCTTTAACTCTCTGACAGGTATAGCATTTGCTAATCCATTCCGCAATTTCCCTCTTCATATCTGGCCACCAATAATTCTTCTTTAAATCTCTGTACAATTTAATACTCCCTGGATGGATGGAATATCTTGGACTATGTGCTTCTTGTAAAATTTCATTCTTTAACTCCGTCACTGGTGGAATCCAGATTCTAGATGAAAATCTCAAAATGCCTTGATCATCCTTCTGCGTGCATAATTCTTCACCTACCAAACGATTTATATCTTGATCCATTACATCTTTCTGACATTTCTTTATTTTCTCCAACAACTCCGGCTGGAAAGTCATACTATACACTTTCGCTTCCTCAGGCTCGCAAACTCTAATCTCCAATTCCAATTTTTGAAATTCTTTATATATCTCTTCAGGTACGGATAACACATTTAACCTTTCCTTCCGACTTAACGCATCTGCTACAACATTCGCCTTACCGGGATGATAATTAATCGAGCAATCATAATCCTTGATCAATTTTAACCATCTCCTTTGCCTCATATTAAGTTCCTTCTGGGTAAATATATATTTCAAACTTTTGTGATCCGTGAAAATCTCACACTTTTCTCCATACAAATAATGTCTCCAAATCTTCAAAGCGAAAACTATAGCTGCTAACTCCAAATCATGAGTAGCGTACTTCTGTTCGTGTGGTTTCAATTGCCTTGACGCATACGCAATCACCTTGTCGTGCTGCATAAGAACACATCCTAATCCTTTGTAGGAAGCATCGCTATAAATTACGAAATTCCCTTGATCGTCTGGAAGTGACAAAATAGGTGTTGTGATTAATCTCCGCTTCAATTCCTGAAAACTTTCTTCGCACTTGTCATTCCATATAAACTTTTCATTCTTTCGTGTAAGCTTTGTTAATGGTGTGGAAATCCTTGAGAAATTCTGAACGAATCGTCGATAATATCCTGCCAATCCCAAGAAACTTCTTACCTCAGTGGGTGTTCTCGGTCTTTCCCAGTTCGTAATTGCCTCGATCTTTGCCGGGTCCACTTTGATCCCTTTGTTACTGACTATGTGTCCTAAGAACTGAACTTTTTGTAGCCAAAACTCACACTTCGACAATTTAGCATATAACTTCTTTTTCCTTAAAATCTCCAAAGTTGTCCTTAAATGTTCCACATGATCCTCCTCCGTCTTTGAATAGATCAAAATATCGTCTATAAATACTATAACGAACTTGTCCAAATATTCCTTGCAAATTCTGTTCATCAGGTCCATAAACGCTGCTGGGGCGTTGGTCAATCCAAAAGACATCACTAAAAACTCGTAATGTCCATACCTTGTTCTGAAAGCTGTCTTTGGTATATCTTCTGGTTTGAATTTCAGTTGATGATATCCCGATCTTAAATCGATTTTGGAGAAATACTTGGCTCCCTTCAATTGGTCAAACAAATCATCAATTCTGGGTAATGGATACTTATTCTTAATCGTCAATTTGTTGAGCTCCCTATAGTCGATGCACAGTCTCATGCTTCCATCTTTCTTCTTGACAAATAATACCGGGGCTCCCCACGGGGATACGCTGGGTCTGATTACTCCTTTCTCTAACAATTCCTGCAATTGCTTTGCTAGCTCTTTCATCTTAACAGGCGCCATTCTGTACGGGGCTTTGGATACTGGTTCTGTTCCAGGTGCTAAGTCGATCGCAAATTCAATTTCTCTATCTGGAGGAAGTCCTGGCAATTCGTCGGGAAATACATCTGGAAATTCATTCACTACTAGAATATCTTCAAGTTTTGCTAGCTCCTGACTTTTGTCAATCACGTATGCTACGAAATGCTCGCATCCTTGCCGTAGTAACTTCTTGGCTTGAATCATCGTTAAGAACTTCTTTACTTGTTTCTGACCCTTGAATGTTACTATTCTTTCGTCTGGCGTTTTCACCATTACTTTCTTATTTCGACAATCTATCTGAGCATCATGCTTAGATAACCAATTCATCCCTAATATCACATCAAATTCTCCTAACTTAAATGGTATCAAATCTACACAAAACTTACTACCAAAAATCTTAACCTCACAATTCTCACAAACTTGATTCACAGCTACACGTTCTTGATTTGCTAACTCCACAGTCATTATTTCATTTAAGCACTCAACTGGATAATTTAATTTACTAACAAAATCTTGTGAAACAAACGATCGAGTTGCTCCCGAGTCTATTAACACTTTGGCACATAAAAAAAATTCACATTAAGCGTACCTGCCACGACATCCGTATCCTGGATAGCATCCTTCACGGACATGTCAAAAACTCTAGCCCTTGGAGTCTCATTTACTGCTGGGGTAGATCCCATAATTCTCAATGCATTACTAACTGGGGCTTGTGTCTTGCAATCCCTGGCCATATGTCCTGGCTTCCCACATTTAAAGCATGTAAATCCAATGACTGGAACTTTCACTGCTGGATTCCAGATAGGTTGATCTTTATTTGCTGGCTCTCTTGCTGGCTGATTTCGGCACTCCCTCGAGTAGTGCCCTTTCTAGTTGCATTTAAAACATACCACATTCAACTTGTTACAAACTCCTCCATGCTTCTTTCCACATACTTGACAATCTGGAAAAGTTAATCTCAACTGATTCGGCGGATTCACATTAGCTGGACGATTGCCCTGGCCTCCGTCTCCTGCATTTTGTCTCCTGAAATTAAAATTTCTCCCTGGCTGAAACTTGCCCTTCTTAAAATTTGGAAACTTCCCTGTTTGTGACTGACCCTCACTTCCCTCAACTTTCTTTTTCTTGCTTTCCTTATCTTTCTGGAACATCTCACTCTCTGTCTCTGCGATCATAGCTTTCTGTACAACCCCGACGTAGGTATCTAATTCAAAAATAGCTACCTTCCCCCTGATCCATGGCTTCAAGCCTTGCTGGAATCTCTTAGCTTTCTTTCTATCAGTATCAACATACGACGGCACATACCTTGACAATTCCTCAAACTTCCCCTCATAATCTATTACCGACATATTCCCTTGCTTTAACTCTAAAAACTTCAGCTCCATTTGATCCTGAACAAACTGAGGAAAATACTTTTCTAAAAACAATTCCTTGAACCTTTCCCAACTAATAACATCTGTGCCTTCCAATGTCTTCACCATTTCCCACCAATAGGTGGCCTCTAACTTGCAAACTCAACCTTCTGTTCCTCTTTCACTTTTACTAAGGCAAATGCCTTTTCTATTTCCTTTAACCAAACATTTGCTTCAATTGGCTCTAAGGAACCCTTGAATTCTGGTGGGTTTATTGCCTGAAAAGTTTTGAAAGTTACCTGGGGATTGGTCTGTCTCTGCTGTTGTTGTGCCAGGTGAACTGTTTGTTGGGCCAAGATTTGAAGAATTTGGGCTATTGCTGGGTCCATGGGTCCTGGGTTCACATTCTGGTTTATATCATTTTGATTGTTATTGTTGTTGTTGTTAGTTTCTTCTTTTTGGGTGTTGGTGCGGGTATTTCTTTTGGGAGGCATTTTCTGTAAAGAATCAATCAATTTATTTAGCTTTTGAATCAAATATTTGCATAAAAGAAAAGTTTTGTAAAACAGGAATATCTCTTTTTGAAAACAGTTGTAACTAAGTAAATTGCATGCTTCTTTACAGAATATAAACAGTTATGGAAAACAGGGCACATGGTATCACAGGGTATACTGGTACAATAAATAAGGTAAAGTAAAACAGGTGCGATAAAGTAAATGACAGTGTTGGAAAGGAAAAAGGTACTGATATATATAGATCAAAAGTTTTAGGGTAGTACAAGCATAAAGATGCTTCGAAAGTAAAAGCAAAAAGGGTACAACAACCTACTCACTAGTCAGCATCACTAGTCTATAAATACAACTCAAAAGTCTTCTGATACACACTATACACTACTGTCCATACTACATAACCATACAACACTACTCAGTATCTCCATCTCTGAATCTCTGGCTCATGGCAAATCTGGACCTCCTATCTCCTCAAGCTCCTCTAGAACCTACTTAGCCCACTCTACTAGGAAATCAGGGGTGATGTCCTCATGTGTAGCCTCAGCAATCCTCACAGCAGTTGCTCTACGAAATGCCTGGAGCCTCTCCCTAAGTCGCCTCTCACCACTCCCCATCTCTCTGGTACGCATGATATGCAATAACTCCTGGATCTGACCCTGTAGGAATCGCTGCTCCATAAGGCAAGCCTCAAACTGATGATATGGGACAGGATAGGAAGAGAACTGGAAAGGTACTCCTGTGACTGAATGACTAGTAAAGCCTGAATCAGCAGGTGGGGGTCCTCTGACAGGTGGCCTCATGCCTGGGGGTGGAATAGCCTGCAGTGGTACGGGTTGCAACACCGGTGGAGGTAGAATAACCAATGCTGGTGGAATCACAGGACGTGGATCCGATGATGGTGCTCCAACTGAAGGCTCTGAGTGATCAGCTGATACGGGAATAAAAGAGTCGGCCATCTCTGCTATCTGAAATTATATCGTAATATAAGAATCTCGTACCATAACGCAATTTACGCTAATACCTGATATACCGAAACACTCAACCTCTCAACGTTCTATCATCCTATGCCTTACTTCTAATCCTAACCTTCTACCCATTCCCGTTAACCTAGGCTTGTGTCAGTGACTTATAACCTGTAGCTCTGATACCAAACCTGTGGCGTCCTCCAAACCCGGGTCAGAAGTTTGGGGTCCACACACACCTTAATTATAACCTGCTTATAACAATAATAAAGATAATAATAATATATACAATGACCCTACTTACCAACCACCACGGATCGCAACAGGTTAAAGTATGCACACAAGCCAAACACACTAATATATTACAAACCGTTCAAATCCCAACTATTTTAAATTCAAACTGAGTATTAAACATTATTACAAACTTTTACAAACTTAAATTATTCCAAAAGAAGCCTACTAGCTCAGCTTTCTCAACCTGAGCCCCTAGCTCTCGCGCTAGACTGGGGATCCTCTTTACCAACTGGTTCCTTTTTAACTGGAAAGAATATAAACAACATCGCACAAATGAGCTAACTAGCTCAGCAAGTCACAATGACAAAACTGAGAATAATGATCATCAGGTGAATATGGTTATGATATCAAGTGAACAATGGATTATGATTTAGAATTGGATATTATACTTTTAATTTAAAAACCAAGGTTAGGCTGCTGATCAGTCACGCACTAACCCCGAGCAAGGCACACAGCATTGCTCTAACTACTGGATCCAAGGCATACATTGGCCTAACTTGACCATTATATGGTCTGACCATAAATCTGGTCCACAATTTTATAAAAACAATCCAATTCTAGCATAATAACAGAATATGCAAATATAAACAATAACAGAAATCATTAACAACAATAAATGTTTAACAATGAAAGGGTTTTAATCCTTGTAAGGATCAACAAGGTACTTTCAAAGCTTGAATGCTGGGTAATGAAAGAATTGGATAACAAAGGAAATAACGGTTCAGGGTTTCAAGGATTTGGTCTTTCAAAGCATAAGATATCATGGATTGAGTATATAATAATTCAGTTCAGTGTCTGGTATTTAGTTTGTATGTATTTGTGGAGTAGTATCGTAGATTTGTGGTTCGTATTTGGGTATACAATAATCAATGGCTTAGAAAGAATATGGTTCATAGCTCAAGAACAATAACTGAAATCAGGATTTAGGTTTCCGTGCTTCAAAGCACTTGCAATGTCAATAAGACTATCAAGAATTACAATATCTCGAGAAAGTTCAAAACACTTGCCTGATATTAGCTTACTATCCTGCACTTGCTTTCAATCACAATCGTCTTACTCCTCAACTACCTGTTTCCCTTTCCTACGCCTTGCCTCTTCTGCTCACATATCATAAGCATCTATCAATCATCAACTCACAGGATTCTATTCAACACATACTTCTATCTACCCTTCGTTTTACCCAAATCCGATTAACGGATTGAAATCTATGCAATAACCAAGTAAACACCGAATATATAGACCGATAGTCAAACAACAGGTCACGTATAACACATAATACATCACGTAATCAATGACATATCATCTATAAAGAAGTCTCGGGTCATAAATATGCTTTCGGGTATTTAAAATGATTTTTAAAATATTTTTCGGAATTAAAACGGGTCGTTGGATCAATTTCGGAATAATAAACAGGGTTCGGTTGGCCAATTCTGGTTCCGAAACAATTTTAGAATAATTATCGAGCCTTGGAAATAATTTAGAATAATATTTTAAAGCTCGAAACTATTTTTCAGAATTTTTAAATCATTTTTAAATAATTAAATCTAATTAAATAACTAATTAAAATCAATTAATAATTAATTAAATCAATTAATCAATTAATTTTCGAATTAATTGACCAATTAATCAATTATAAATTAACTGAAATTAATTAACTAATTAATTCAGATTTATTTATGAATTAAAAATAATTTTCGGAATTAAAATAATAATTTTCAGAATTTTCAGAAATTAAATATGAATTTTTATAATAAAAATAAATAGGAAATATGATTTTTAAACATTTTATAAACAGGAATCCTATTTTTGAAAACTTTGCAAACTACAGGGACTAAACTTCACCATCTTCAAAAATACAGGGACTAAACTGCAATTTTACAGTTTCAGTCGCCGGAAAATCAGGGGTGGCCGGAGAAGACGATCCCGGCGTCCTCACCCCACCAACACCTCCAGATCAACACTACACAACACCAGGAACTTGTTCATGCATTCAAAACATTCTAATCATCCCTGTTCTGGCCGGAAATTGGCCAAGAACATCGCTGGTTTCCGGCGAACATCGCAAATCTTTAAAACACAACTCCCTTCGATTCAAGCATCCTCTGTTAACGAGCTATATATCAATCGATTGCAAATTTTATAAGGAACACAACCCACTATAAATCAACAGCTAATAACCCCTGAATCAAAAACCCCCAAATTTCAATTGAAAACATTCATACGGGTTATAAACCCTAATTTTGAAATTCGAAAATTAAACCCACTTTTGAGCATGTTATTGAACTCCAAATCAAACGTATGACATATGAAAATCATCAGGAAAACAAGCTCTACAACATGCAATCATCAAATCATACAAACAATCATCCGAACAAAAATTCATATTTTTAATAAAATAAATTCGAAAATAAATAAATTTTTAGAAAAATACCCTTGATTTCTGCAGTGAAATAAATCTCAGAATCTGATAGAACACCTCAAATCCTTCGTTTTGGTTACTCAAGCTTTAAAAACAGAGATCGGTAACGCCTTCGTTTTGCTGTTTGATTCTTAGAACAGTTTATGTAATTAGGGTTTTTCTCTGAAAATTATATAATTAACTATCTGTAAATGATTTTGATACGAAATAAAATACGGTAAAAAGGCTATTTATAATTACGGAAAATTTGTATCCCGTTGGATCATTCCGGATATAAAACAGTACGTTTATCTGTAAAAACTGATCCAAACGGTATCGGTTTTCGGGATAATTATCCAAATTAGTACAATTTGTACTACGGTCTTGGTCTCAGCGCCTGGTTACACGTATTACGAAGTGATAATTGGGATAGTTTAATAAAAAGCTCCCGTTTATCGAAAATACGGGTTTTATTGATTTACCGAAACGAATATTGTATCGAAAATGTTGCGCCGGGACCCGCACAGGACAAACCGTAAGCCGGATCGAAAAAGTCGGAACATGAAAAATGCTCGGAATATTACAATTAAGTTAGGAAGGAGTTCTCGGAAGAGTTTCGGGTTCCAAAAACGTAACAACGGTTGACGTCGGTTGGTTCCCGTTTTTATAAAATAGATTTTAATTACCCGGAAAAAAGATTATAGAAATTTCATATGATTCTTATAAATCTATAAATCAACATAAAAATAATTAGGAAGATATGACAATTATCTATATTTTATTTTGGAAATATAAAAATTAAAATACTCAATTAATATTATTTTTGAATATTCAAGTACAGATAACACTTAACAATTAATTCACAGAATAGATACTGGGCACACATAATAATATCAAAAATAATTACACGATATATCCCAGATATTACATTTCTACTACCCCATTTTGTTGTGTAGTCCTTGGAGCTGAATACTGTCTCGAAATACCTTTCTCTATACAAAATTCATTTAGAAATGCATTCTTGAATTCTGTCCCATTATCTGATATGATATTTCTAACAGGTAATTTTGCTTCCAACTCAATCTTCTTTATATGATCCACTATCAGCTGAGGTGCTTCATTCTTGGATTGTAAAAACAACACCCATGTGTACGTGGAGAAGTCATCGACCATCATTAAAGCATATCTTTTCCTTGATAAAGACAGTACGTTCACTGGACCAAATAAATCCATGTGAATCAACTGAAGAGGTTCAGTTATATTTGTCATTTTCGTGCTTCTGTGTGATTCTTTCTTTGATTTCCTTTTTTCACATGCTTCACAGAGTGCTTCTTGACATAATTCCATCTGTGGTAGTCCTCTCACTAGTTCTCTCTTGATCAGAGAGTTCATTATCTTGAAGTTCAAGTGCGAGAGCTTCTTGTGCCATAACCAACTTAGTTCTGGTGAAGCTATGCTGTAGAAACATATGCTAACTCCATCACAGGTAGACTTTAAGTCAGCTATGTACAGATTACCTTTCCTTACTCCATGTAAAGCAAGCTTCTCATCTTTCCTATCAGTGATCAAACATCTTTCTGTTCTGAAATCAACATTATATCCTCTGTCACAAAACTGACTTATGCTTAGAAGATTATGCTTTAACCCTTCCACAAGAGAGATATTTTTAATGATGACATTGCCAATTTTCAAATGTCCATATCCCTTAGTAAATCCTTTATTGTCATCTCCAAAGGTAACTATAGGGCCAGCTTTCTCAACCACACCTGTGAGCAGGGACTTTTCTCCTATCATGTGCCTAGAACATCCACTGTCCAGAATCCACATGATATTTTCCTTTCTCACCTTACCCTGCAAACATAAATTGATTAAGAAGACTTTGGTACCCAAGCTTTATTTGGTCCTGAAGGTTTAGGGGTAGAAACAATATCAACAAATGAAACCTTAACAGGCTTAGATTTCACTTTGACTGACTCCTTCTCAGTGCTAGTCTTATCAGAGATGTTAGACTTAGAGACAGGAGGTACTACAGTCTTAGCCTGTGTGTGCTCATTACCCATACTTGTCTTAGTGTCAGTGCAAGTGCTAGCAGTTGCATGACAAGCTTTAAAATATTCAGACATGGTAACAAATGCACGTGGCATACATCCAACTACACCATAGGGTTCATAAAAACTAGGCATGTTATGCATGACAGGCATACTGGAAGTTGCAATAGATTCTACTTCATCTTTAGTGCATCCATGTGTAAGGTGTGCATCAGAATTGCAATTATTACAAAGCTTCCTAGATGCAGATGAGGAAGATGCAAAATCAGATTTCTTATTAACACCAACCTTGCCATTCCTGTTCTTCTTAGTCTTAACCTTAGCACTCTCACCAGTCTTAGGGTTGACTATTGGTTCTCGTTTCTTAAGTATATCAGGTTCCTTTCTATCCACCTTAGCACCTAGGTCAGTTATGGGTTTGGCTTTACTAACTGGAGCCTTAGGAGTCTTAGGGGATTCCTCTACCTTCTCTCGATCTTCAGCAATCAATTCCTCATTGATTAGCAAACTTACTTCATCCAAAGGTTCTGAAACAGACTCAGTGAATAACGGAGATACATCATCCTTAATAACATATGGAAACTATTCTGAGATAAACATGTTTATCTCAGATGTACCGCTATGTTTCTTACTGTTCAACTTAGAATAGTCAAGTCCAATTGAAGTCTTAGATTTAAATCTTTGACTATCTAATATCTCCTTCTGAGTCAAAGCTGCATTCTTAAACGCCTGTAACTTCTTCTCTAGGTCAGCAATTTGGGTTCTAAGAATGGCTTCTATGTCTGCATTGCACTTAACCTTATTCTCTAGATATTCATTCTTTTGCTTAAGGTCTTCTAGTCCAACTACCAACAATTTTAGTTCTTCATTTCTAGAGGTTAAACTCTCAGATTTAAGAACTAACTTATCATTTTCCATTTTATATGCAAGCATGCTAGTATGAACATTATACAATTCTAAAGTAAGTTCATGCACAGTAGATTTGTATTCAGATACAGACATGTCTATAGTGGTAAGTTCAGGAACCTGAGATGATTGCGGTGATTCCTCTGCAGAGTCTGCCATAAGAGCCAGATTTACATACTCTTCCTCTTCATCCGAATCAGTATCATCCTGACTTTTTCCTTCAGCAATGTACGCTCTTCCCTTTTCCTTTACGACATAAGCATTCAGCTTTTAATTCAGCTTCTCATTCTTCCTTTTCAGATCTTCATAAGTTTCCTTCTTTTCATAAGAATCATTTGACTTTGCTGCCTTGGGTTTTCTGCAATCAGATGCAAAGTGCCCTAGCTCATTGCAGTTGTAGCATCAGGTTTTGCTCCTGTATATCCAACTTGACTTGTAGCCTCTTCTGGAGCTTGACCCTGATAAGTAGCTTCCTTTCTGAAATCTCCCTGATGAACCCCTCGGTTTATAGTTGGGCTTTCGTCTGAATCTAACTTGACTAAATTTTGCATCCATGTAGGCCATAGATCTGTCCTCCAACTGTTCAAGTTCTTCTTAGTATAGAACTCACTTTCATTCTCTGGCTCATCATGAGTAATTTCAACTACGATAATTTCTTTGATTGTTGAGGAGGGTGCAACTTTATTTTTTTGAGCTTCAGGTTCACGAACTACAAATGCAGTGGTTTTTGCAAGTGCCGTACTCTTACTGTCAAGAGAACCAGGTCCATAGATAATAGCTCTCTGCTCTTGTTCCAGCTCATGTGTTCTCAGCTTTCCATAGATTATATCTAGAGACATAGTGATAAAATCTGCTCTTTCTCATTTTGATGTGTTCTTTTATTCCAGGTGAACTGGGAGCGTTAGCATAAACTTTCTGTTGGACTCATGTATAGGATAAATTTTTCCTTGCAACTTTAATTCGCTTAACAGTCTTGTATATCTCTCAAAGAGTGAAGACACTGCTTCTCCGGGTAAAAGTTTGAATGCCTCATACTGAGTTGTCAGAATATCCATTCTATTTTCTTTGACTTCTTCTGTACCTTCCATTAAAAGCTCAATGGTTTCCCCCATATCTTTCACACTGTTACTTCCTAGAAGTTGATGACTCATATCTTTATCGGTCAATTCCACAATTATGAGTTGAAGGCTTGTGTCCAGATTTATCAACTCCTTGTCAGTTTCCGTATATTTAGACGGATCCCTGGGAGTGGATGAGGAAGGAATTCTTACACCAGTTGTGGTTGTGGATTCAGCAACTACTTCCATCGGAACATAAGGTCCATTCAGTAATATCCCAATATAAAGTGGATTCGAAGCTTTCATAAACAACAACATCTTTTTCTTCCAAAGGTTATAATTATCTCTATCGAATGGGGGAACCTTTATACTTCTAATTCTTTGGTTGTTCATCATCTTGGCGGAATTAAATTATTTAAAGTTCAAAAATTTCAAGAAATGAGAATTTTTGAAAATTAAAAAAATTCAAGAAATTTTTCAAGAACTTGTTTCTTTCTCCAGATCTTGATTTGTATGTCAATCAACAAGCTCTGATACCAATTGTTAGTCCCAAAGTATCGTAGAAGGGGGGATTGAATACGATACCTACAATCTTTTTCAATTCATTTCAAGTTCTTCGTTAAAAGTACGGAATCAAAATAGCACAAAACAATTCGAGGAATATATTATTTTATTAATATGAACCTTGAGGTTGCTACAATCTAATCAAAGTATTGATTAGCTACAATAAATTCAGCAGCATAATAGTATGTTTATATGAGTAATAAATGTGAAGCTTTAATGGAGCTCTCGTAAGCTTTCTGTGTTTGATGAAGAAGATAACTAACTGAATGAGAATTCATTCAATTTGTTTTGTAGTCTTTCAAAATTCAATGGACAGGTGGCCAATTCTTGTCCACTCATTTCATTAAATTTGCTACACTTCAAATCAGTGAATAACACATCTATGGCGACAGCTCTGTGGCGACAGCATTCCCCTGTGCCTTCTCTGTGGCGACAACTTCCCTGTGCCTTCTCTGTGGCGACAACTCTGTGGCGACGGAGTTGCCTTGAGCATTTCTCTGTGGTGACAGCTCTTTGGCGACAAGCTCTATGTCGACAGTTGCCTTGAGCATTTCTCTGTGGTGACAGGTCTGTGGCAACAAGCTCTATGGCGACAGTTGCCTTGAGCATTTCTCTGACAACACCTCTGTGGCGACAAGTACTCCTGTGGTGACTAGTATAGAGAGAGCTGTCATGACTTAGAGTATTTTAGCTCTTTGTCAAACCATTCTTCAATGTATCACTCATTTTTCTTCTGTAATTGCATCAAAATACTTTCTTAAATACTGATGTTTGGTGCACTGGTCTGGTCTGGTTCCCCCATACTGATGTTTATCCATTGCTTCTTTCACTGAACCCTTGATCTGTAACACTTAAAATTAAAACATGCAACTGATGTTTAAAGTCCCTTGATGTCTTATTCTTCATGGTTGCTTGAACATGACAATGAACTTCTTCCATGATCTGTTGGAGGACTTAATGAATTAATCACATCATTTGGTTCATTGTGTTTATCCTATCTTCATTTGTAGGGTTCCTGTGCTTCACAGTTTAATATTGTTTATCTATTTTTGTTTTCATGTTGAGTTATAAATCCTCGATTACATGTTACATTAACATTATGCTTTACACAATGTTAGAAAATTTGGTGTTATTTTTCTACATCTAACCTTTTTTTGTAACGATAAATAAGCGTAAAATCATGTTTAATAAAATTTTAAAACAGGATCTTGACTCAAAATATAAATAGAATTGTTATTCACTATCAATCAACTTAGATTAATTTGTAGAGGGGGGTTGAATACAAATTAAAAAAATTTAAGTTAATTCGTATTTGAGAGTTGAAACATGAACACATATGTTTATAATTTCAGGTGGATTATTTTTCGACTTGCGACCTGAGCTTTTTTTGAAGAAATAATATGTTACAATTACAAGAGTAATCTCACAACTGCGATTTACAATATTTCACTCAGAGTAAGATATCTCTCTCTAAAACTCTCTTAGAATGTAAAACCTATTTTTTAAGTGAAACATCTGCTTCTACTTGGTTTATATATCACAAAGTTACAATGCTTGCTAGATAATGCATATCACAGTCTTCGAGGTACAACAAGATTGCTTTTTCATTCTCTTTCTCGTGATCCTTAAAAAATGAGGTTGGATTGTATCCTGATATTGTGCTTTGAATATCCCCCTCAATATGTCTTGCATGAAAATCAAATGTTTCTTCTTCTTCTTTAGCATCCAAGATCACATGCAAAGTTTGTCTTGACCTCTCATTTTCTTTTCTGAGATTTCCATCAACCCATATGTTGTGACAGTCCTAAGTTTTGACCACTTTCACGTCATTATCAGTAGCTTTGTATATTCTTAGCCATTGATAGACACCAACTACAAACTTTCTTAGCTATTGGAAATCTTTTGTGCTACTTCCCTAGCCATTGATAGTCATCAGCTACCGAATTCCTTAGCCATTGGAAATCTTTTGCTGCGACTTCCCTAGCCAAAGTTTAGCATTTGATGGGCATATATTGATAGCAATTTGATGTTATCCCCTCATTTAACAGTTGAAGGCTCACTTTACTTAATTCGAATTACATGGCATCAAATATGTACACTTAGACACTCTATTCTAGATTATCAATTGAGTCAACATGATTTCTGAGTAAATAACTACATTGTTATCTTCTTATAAAAGTCTCATAGAAAATGTTACATAAACCATATCACTCGATGGGCTTCTCCTTCAATGTGATTTATGTATTATCAGGATTTAGGTTTGATATCGAACAATCTCCCCCAATTTATAACTGATAGATTAACGACCATAAATTAAAGTCTTGATGATAACAAAACACATTCTTACACATATACATTTAAAGTGTATAATTGTGTTATGTTAATCTACAGATAACTATGGTGTACAAGGAAATAATTTTGAGAAAAAGATGTTACTCTAAAAGTAGCTCCTTCATCCTGAGCATCTGATTGAATTATTTCTTCCAAATTCTTTTACTATTTGATTTTTTTAAATTTGTCCTTTTAGAAAATACATTTTCATCCTTCACCCAGACAGATTTAGCCTCTTCAGAAAAATATTGAATCTTCATTTATTTTATGAAGTGTTAGACTTTTGACAATTCTCAGCTCTTGTTGAGTCTAAGCATGTCTTAATATATAGGATATTATCATCCTTTTAAGAATTAAAGCAGAAGTTACAAGTTACTAATTCTTAACCTTGATTTCAAACACTGACTTTATAGACAGTTTTGAGATGGAATGCAACCTTCTAACTTCTTGGATCTTGTTTGGATGAAGTTTGTTTGGGAGAATGCTCATCTATGTTGGTTGAATGTATGATTGAATCATTTTCTTAAATCCCCTTATCTGAATTGTAAGATTTGATATCTTGAGGACTGATTCATCTAGATCTTTCTTGTTTTCAATGGCCTTCAAGTCCCTTTATGAAAAGAAGATTGTTGCAAACCTTTCAATGGATTGACATTCTCTTCATTGGACATAACTGAATCCTCATTAAATTCAGTAGAAGCTGTAATTGCATAAATCGAATTTATTTTCTTCCTTGAAGTTATGTTTGTTTCTTTCCCTTGGATTTCTTGACTGCTTCTCAGCTTTCAATTGTAACTCTAGCCTTTTAGATAGCTTCAATAATTTATTTGGGACTGAATTGTCACCAAACTCAATAAGTTTACAAGACTTCAGCCTCAGCCAGTTTATAGCCTCCAAGTTTTGGAAATATTTTATTTTAAGCCATTACTTCCCCTTTGTTGATGCAATATTATCCTTCTAGTGAACTTTAATCCTTGATGTCCATTACTCCCTCTTATCTGAAAGAGGACTTTCATAGGATGAGATTTATAGAGTTTGCTTTGGTTCTCTTTAGCTCCCCCTCAGCTAGAGACTTCTTCTTCCCCTCAGTTGAATAGATCTACAGAATTTTTTCTTTTGCTCATTATTCCTCCTTATCTAGAGTTTCCCCCCCTCAGCTAGAGCTATAGACTTTTTTAGACTTCTCTTCCTTTTTTTAGCATCAAGGGTTCAACACACAAATTGTATCAAGATTATTTGATTCACTTGAGTATTTGAGAAGATGAACTTTCTCCAATAGAGTATGAAGTTTTGTGCATCTAAAGAGTGACATATAAGCATGTACTTTGCAGCAGTCCACTGATGTAATATAAAATATATTCATATTGCATATAGCTATACTTGTATTTCACTCATGTTCTCTATTTTCTTGCATCAGGGGCTTCCCCTGGCTCACATACCCCACACTCATACCATCACCTTCTAAGGTGGAACATTCAACCTTACTTGCAGAGCTGAAAGAATTGATATGCCTCTCATTCACACTGCTCTCCTTTTGCCTGCTATCAAAGCAGCTTCTCACGTTTAGTGTATTCGTTCCTTCCCTCAGACCTAGGAGTATTAGAATTATTGGTTTTAGTAATATGTAGAAAGTTTGCAGAATGTCATTGTCAATTGCTATAAGATAGTTATTGATGCAACAATTTTCCTTGTCAATGGCTATGCAAGTAGGCTAGACATTGATGAACTAACACTTATCAATGGTTGAACAGTAGTCATTGATGAAGAGATGAAGATAACAGTGGAGAGTATCATATTAGTTAAAATATGTGAAAACTAATTCAAAATTTAAGAGCACAGTTTAATTTTTTATGATTGAAACGAAAGCTGATGTTCCAACATATCATCCAGATCAGTTTTAGGATATGCCTTCATCATATGAAAGAATTGGCATTTAACCATCATTCAGGAGAATACCGGATGAGCTATTTGGGTGTATGTGAGGATCTATTTTCATATTTGATTTTAATGAATATGAGTTATAACTCTTCATATATAGAGATCACATCAACCTGAATTTATGAAGGACATGAGATGCCTCATGTTCTAAAGTGAAAAGTTGTACTAACATGAGGAATGATGTAGATTCAAGGAATTCATGTGGTTATGTGAAGGTATTCTTAATTTTCATGAAGCTCTAGTAAATTAAAGGGGATTTGAATGTATCTTCCACTTAGATAACATTCTCAAACCCTGGTTCCCTTTGGAAGGGACCACCACAAATATGGGTTTCCTATCTTGATAAATCAAGGTAGTTGAACTTATTGTCTCAATACTTCAGTGAAGTGTATCTTAGATAATAGTTTTGAGGATTGTTGTTTAGTCAAGCTGAACCTCTATTTGAATTGGAGTGGATGTGAATAATTTCCACTCAGAAATATCATTCTCAACCCATGTAGCCATTGCAGGTCTACTTGAACCTAAAATATGCTAAATTTCCAAGGTCTTCACTAAAGAGTGATGAAACCCTTGGTTGTGAATTGGCATCATCAAGATCTACCTCAACATGTAGTCTCTAGCCAAATCTAAGTGGGGGGTTCTGAGTTGGAAATCAAAATACAAGCATTGTGCTTCATGAATGTTTGACTTAATAATGAAGCAGATTATTGCTAATTTTAAAATAAGCATCTCAAGCAAGTTGAGATTCTTGATTACAAAGAAATTTGACATTAAGAGAGGAATATAGTCAGAACTAACATTGCCAACTTCTTCTGAATAATAGAAGATATTTTGAGTGATATGCTCTTATTTGTGCAAGTCAGTGCTTCACATATAACTCCATTGGTTTATCAAGAATTCCATGAGACAACTACCAATTTTCAATTGAATCACTAGTGTCTTTGATGGATACAACTAGTGAGTGCACTCAGGAATTGATACCAGCTGGTTTTGGTTCAGAGAGGCTTACTGTATCACTCAATTCACGGGTTTTGTTTTATGACTAGTTTCTTTGTAATCTTATCACTCATGTTTAGAGATTTCAAGATAGAAGGTTGTTAGTAACTTGTGGGTTGCCTTAAAGTTACTCTTTTTAAGGCCACGCTATTTATATATGAAATCATAAGTGATTATGTGTTTGCTCATTTTGATCTTCATTATGAAGATTGAACTCATACTATAGTAATATTTGTCAAACTCATTATTATAGCTACATGTTTGTGACAATATTCAAGACATTGATATCAAAGGTTCCATAATTTGATCTTTCAATCTGTCTAAACATCAAAAATTGATACTAAAGAAGATTTATCAAGTAATCTTAGATCGAGCATACTTGACTAGTTTAGTCATCAATTCTAAATATTAAGAACTGAGAATAGAGCAATCTATCATAATCATAGCATGCATATCATTTAAGATAAATTATCTTAAATTAAAAGAATTAACAAAATTAGTTATGGTTAATATTATTCTTGAACAGATAACCTGGATAACAAAAATGATATAAAGCATGAACTGATGAGTTTTGACAAGTACATAAAAAGGAAGATGAAGATTCATTTTTATATTAAGATTTATCAGTACATAGGAATTATGACTAATTGAGAATTAATGAAGTCCTAATCTATGAATCTTCCTTATTTGGCTCAATCTTTTTCCTACTTTCTATAAATAGGATGTGTAAAGCATAATGTAATATAATATGTAATCGAGGAATTATAACCCAACATGTAACACAAACAGATAAACATATATTAAATTATGAAGCACAAGAACCCTACAGATGAAGACAGGATAAACACAAAGAACCAAAAGATATAATTGACTCTTTAAGTCCACAAACAGATCATCGGAAGAAGTTCATTAACATGTTCAAGAAGCCATGAAGAATAAGACATCAAAGGACTTTAAGCATCAGTTACATGAATTGATCTCAAGTGTTACAGATCAAGGGTTCAGTGAAAGAAGCAATGAATATTCAACCAAATTATATCAGCTCAAAAACTCAAGACAAATTGAATTAAGCTCACTCAATGCTAGCTGTTTGTGAACCAAACCAGTGCACCAAACATCAGTATACAAGAATGGATTTTAATTCAATTACAGAAGAAGTTGTTGATACTATGTATAATGGCACAAGAGAAGCAAAAATATTTTAAGGCAGAAATACCTCTCTAGTCGCCATAAAGGTTGTCAAGGCTACAAGGAAGCCCATATGGTCGCCACAGGAGAGTTAGAAGAAACATGCTCCATGGTCGCCATAGAGCTTCCCACACTAGGGAAACACTATGGTCGCCACAGAGAAGTTAGTCTGCCAAAGGAACTCGGTGGTTTCCATAGAGCTTCCCACACTAGGGAAACATTGTGGTTGCCACATAGCAGAGTGCTAAGGAAACTCTAATCACCATAGAGCCCTTGTACAGGGAGAACTCTGTAATCGCCATAGAGTTCTTGTATAGGGGAACACAGTGGTCGCCATAGAGAAGAATTCAAGGAAATACTCTCCAGTCGCCATAGAACACTTGGTTGATTTTCCAGTGAAACAAATGCAGGAGTTCTAGGATTTATGTGGACACAGAGATGCCACATGTCCAATGGAATTGATAGTCTACACATGCAGCAAAATGAATATAGTTCATTTTTAGTTATCTTCTTCATCAAAACAGTGTAGTTTACGAGAGCTCCATTAAAGCTTCACATTTATTATCCTTGTAGTGTTATGCTGCAGAATTTATTGTAGCTAATCAATACATTGATTAGATTGTAGCAAATTTAAGGTTTATATTGATAAAATGATATATTCCTCGAATTGTTTCGTGTCTATTTTGATTCCATAATTTTAACGAAGAACTTGAAATGAATCGGAAAAGGTTGTAGGTATCGTATTCAACCCCCCTTCTACGATACTTTGGGACTAACAATTGGTATTAGAGCTTGTTGATTGACATACAAATCAAGATCCGGAGAAAGAAATGATTTCTTGAAAAATTTCTTGAATTTTTTAATTTTTAAAAATTTTCATATCTTGAAATTTTTGAACTTTAAATAATTTTAATTCCGCCAAGATGATGAATAACCAAAGAATTGGAAGTATCAAGATTCCCCCATTCGACAGAGATAATTACAACCTATGGAAGAAAAAGATGATGCTATTTATGAAAGCTTTGAATCCACTTTATGTTGGGATTTTACTCAATGGATCTTATGTCCCGATGGAAGTAGTTGCCGAATCCACTAATGCAACTGGTGTAAGAATTCCTTCCTCGTCTACTCCCAGGGATCCGTCTAAATATACGAAGACTGACAAGGAGTTGATAAATCTGGACAGAAGCCTTCAACTCATAATTATGAAATCAACCGATAATGATATGAGTCATCAACTTCTAGGATGTAATAGTGCAAAGGATATATGGGATACCATTGAGCTTTTAATGGAAGGTACAGAAGAAGCCAAAGAAAATAGGATGGATATTTTGACGACTCAATATGAGGCATTCAAACTTCAACCCGGAGAAACACTGTCTTCACTCTTTGAGAGATATACAAGACTGTTAAGTGAATTAAAGCTGCAAGGGAAAGTTTATCCTATACGAGAGTCTAATAGATTGTTTATGCTGACGCTCCCAGTTCACCTGGAACAAAAGAACACATCAATTAGGGAAAAATCTGATTTTATTACTATGTCCCTGGATGTAATCTATGAAAAACTAAGAAGTCATGAACTGGAGCAAGAGCAGAGAGCTATTATGTATGGACCTGGTTCTATTGACAGTAAGAGTACGTCACTTGCAAAAACCACTACACTTGTAGTTCGTGAACCTGAAACCCAAGAAGACAAGGTTGCACCCTCCTCAACAATCAAGGAGATTGTCGTAGCTGAAATTGCTCATGGTGAGCCAGACAAGGAAAGTGAGTTTTACACTCAGGAAGAACTTGAACAGTTGGAGGACAAATCTATGGCATACATGGCTGCAAAATTTAGTCATGTTAGATTCAGAAGGAAACCCAACTATAAACCAAGGGGTTCATCAGGGAGGTTTCATAAAGGAAGCTACTCATCAGGGTCAAGCTCCAGAGGAGGCTACAAGTCAAGTTGGGTAGACAAGAGCAAAACACGACGTTACAACTGTAATGAGTTAGGGCACTTTGCATCTGATTGCAGAAAGCCCATAGCAGCAAAATGAAATGATTCCTAAAAAAGAAGGAAACTTATGAAGATCTGAAGAGAAAGAATGAGAAGCTGAAACAGAAGCTGAATGCTTATGTGGTAAAGGAAAAGGGAAGAGCGTACATTGATGAAGGAAAAAGCCGGGATGATACTGATTCGGATGTGAAAGGCATATGTCATAGCCTACTCGTTTATTCGAGTATTTAACTCAACTCAAATAAGAATGTAATAAGTAAATAGTGGATCAAGCATCAGAGAGATCTCACAAAGTAACATCTGTCAAAGAATAAAGAAACATTGTTCATCTGCAGTCTTGAAGATTCACTGGAAGAAGTTCAAGAAGTTGATCATGCCTCAGTGATATAAATCAAGATCGTGGAATTAATCAAGTGACAGAGATCTCGTCAAGGTATCATTTATTACAAGGATTCAATCAGAACAACAAAGTCAAGACATGAAGAAACGTCACGAAAGTTAGTCACTCATGAACCAGACAGTACATCGAGTGTCAGCATTGAAGTGACGGAATTGATTCATAAGTCTCGAAGATTGTCTGAAGAATGGATGCTGCTCAGAGATAGTATTAATTCTCTATTAATTTAATTAAGTCATATAATTTAATTAAGAAAATAAATTCTATCTGCAAGGATTAATTTATTGATTAATTGAATTAAAGTGATTAATTAATTTAGAATTAATATTAAGGATTTTCAGAATATTAATTGATTAAAATCTGTGATAATTCTAAAAAGACAACTGATTGAACTAGCATGACAATCGGTATGACAATTGATAGTCATACCGAATGTCTTGCTAATTCAGTTAATTGAATTGATAGAATTTTCAATTAGAATAAAATCAATTAAGTATTCAGAAAAACAATTTCATTTGAACTAATATGACAATCGGTATGACAATCAATAGTCATACCGAAAGTCTTGCTAGTTCATTTTAATTGTCTTCCTAGCTCTAATAAGATTGTCTCACCGAAAGTCATTCAAGCTTAAAAAGATTGTCACTGCAGTTCAACAACTTCGACTGTTTTGATAAATAGAAGCAGAAGACATCATCTCAATATAACACAGCAAAAACAGAGCAGCCAAAAACACAGAACAAGAAAAAGCAGAGAACAAAGACAAAATATTTCATCTTCCATCTGCTTATTCAAGATCAAATATTCTAGCTTGTTAATGTTAAATCCAAACCACTAGAATTACTTATCTTGTTCTTGTATATCAATCTAGCGGATTAAAATCCCTAGAACTTAATCTCAAATCGCTTTTAGCATTTGATCTTTTAATTACAAAAATAGAAAAAGTTCATGTCGAATTTATTCTAAATTTGTAATAATTGATTTGAGATTAAACCCTTGTAATCGATACCGTAGTTGTAACACCTTTCAAGTTTAATAAAAGTTTTATTTAACTTGAATTTTGTTTCACAATTTTATTCCGCATTTTATTCGACGAAACGGTATTGTTTGCATTCAACCCCCCTTCTACAAACAAATTGGGACCTAACAATTGGTATCAGAGCCTTCTGATTAACGTACAAATCTAGATCCTAGACTTTTGTGTTTCTTTCACTTCTTGAATTTTTATTCACTCAAAAATTCATAATGACTACACAAAAAGTTGGAACCGTTAAAATTCCACTTTTCGATAAAGAAAATTATGTGATGTGGAAGAAGAAGATGCTACTGTTTTTACAGGTTGCTAATCCCAAATATTTGCAAGTGTTGAAGAAGGGTCCAAAAATACCTATGGTTATTGAACCAGAGGTAATAGAGAATGATGTGGTGATCACCCAAGCGAGAACTTATGTGAAGGATCCTGAGGACTTCTCTCCTGCTGAAATAGAAGAATCTTCCCTGGATGCTAGCCTTCAATTAATCTTAGTAGATTCCCTTAATCCCCTAATGAATAGACATGTGATGAATTGTAAAGATTCCAAACATATCTGGGAAACTATTGAGATTATTAATGAAGGCACAGAGGAAGTTAGGGAGAACAAACTAGAAATCCTAACCTCTGAGTATGAATACTTTAAATCCAATCCAGGAGAAGGAATCACTGAAGTGTTTGAGAGGTACAATGCATTGATCAATAACCTGAATATTAATGGTAAATACTATTCCATCAGGGAGGTCAACAAAAAGTTCCTTTTGACACTGCCAACTCATCTCGAACATAGAATCACTGCCATAAGAGAAGCAAGAGATCTGAGTGAGATTTCTTTGGAAAGGCTCTATGGTGTGTTAAAGACTTATGAGTTGGAGCAGATTCAGCAGAAGGAGGTTTACGGGAAAGGAAGGGTGGTCAGCACGTCTACTGCTCTGGTAGCTGATGAACAACAACAACAACAACCACTATATCAACAACAATCTCAACAGTCAGACAGAATGGTACAGTCTTCCAAGGTTGAAGACAATGTTATAGTAGCAGAATTTGATTCTCCTACTACCAATCAATCAGGAGATGATTATTATTCCTTGGAAGAACTGGAGCAATTGGAGGATGAGTCAATGGCCCTGATTGTCAAGAGATTCTCAAATATCAGATTCAAAAGGAATCCCAAGTTCAAGTACAAGTCCAACTACAACAGATTCCAGAAAGGTGGATCTTCATCCTCTAACACCAGCAGTGGTGGGTATAAAACAGGGATGGTTGATCGAAGCACCATCCGATGCTTCAGAGGGAAAATCTGACTCTCCGCCATCTTTAATAGAGTCATTTTCTCCCCTCCCAGATCAAACACCTCTGGCTCCCTTATGGGATTCTCCACTCGCAGATTTATCTGGAGAAAGTGGAGGGCAACTCGGTCAATCTATCCCTGAAGCAATTCAGACATCTATTCCAAAAGATTTGATAGCATTGACTGAGGATCGGGACTCGCGAATTCCCATTGCACCACCACTGACCTCTCTTGAAGAGGCTAGGGTGATTTTTTATGCAGGTACACAAGAACAGCAATTGGAAGACTCCTCACGAGCAATCATATTGAGAGAAACACATGCACGTGAGATGAGTGAACCAAATATGAGTGAAATTCAGGTGAGAGCACACACAGACACTGATACTGTCAACCTGTTAGCTCAGATTGCTGCCCTGAAAGAAGAACTTGCCAAAAGTCAAGCTGAAGCTCAAGCATTCAAAGCACAAGTGGTTGAACGGTCTTCTTCTTCCACCTCTGTCGACAATCAGCTTGCGATCATAAAGAATGACATCTCAGATTTAAAGACTGCTGTAATACCAAAGCTCAATTCTATTCAGGACACTCCAAACTTATCAGCTGATGACATATCCAACTTCTGCTCCCTACATACAAGAATGACTTCTCTTGAAGACCTCGTTGAGATGAATCATTCACTAGACAACTCAAGATTTCTAAAGATCGAGACGGGCATGGAACATCTGAATGAAGGCATGAAGCACTTATATTACATGATCAAGAATTCTCATTGCCCTAATGAAGAACAAAGAGCTTATTTTGAAGGACCGTCTGGTGGAGGATCAGGCTCTGGAAGTGGTGGAGGTTTCAAAGGAAAGTCTGTAGAGGATCCCTCAACTAAGGGGGAGAAGAAAGGAGGGAGTTCCAAAGGGAAAGAAAAAGATACTTCTGCTGGAGATAAAGGAAAGGCTGATGATGCCTACTACAGTGGAGAACAGGATGACTTCGATATTTTTGACATTCCCACTGAACCAGCTCAGGAAGATAAAGATGGGTTATTTGAAGCTGAAGAAGAAAGTGATTTTGAAGATTGGGAAGAAGAAGATACAGTGGATCCTAGGTTTGAGAAAGAATTTCAGAAAGAAAAGTTAGAGATGCAAAGAAAAGAAGCTGAACTTAAGAAGGTCTCACAGATCATTGACAGGAGAAAAGACATTCAAAGAACAGAAACTCTTCAAAAGCAACGTCTTCATGACATTAAAGCTCAAGAAAGGAGAAGAGATGTCAAACTGAAGATTGGTGAAAAGTGGGATGAAGCTAGGAGAGTACTCGATATGCCTCAGCTATGCACTAACAATGATAGGCAGTTCTTACATCTTCTGGACAAGCTGGAAATCTCAAATCCTAACAATGACATGTACATGAATGCTATCAAGACTGAAGTCTCAAGGATCACAGCTGCTTTTGATAGATCCCTAAATGAGATGAGCATTTTTGTATATTGTCAGAGTGAAGGATCATTCAAGGTGTCACTTCATCTATTCGAGAATCGTTCGTTGTCAGAGATTTGGGTTCTTTTAAACAAAGTGAAAAGAAGCTCAGAGTTGAATGAAGTTCTTCGGGAAAGACTTAAAGAGTTTGCCAGCAGGGCTAGTCCTCAAGTGGTCAACAATCCTCATCAAGTGAGATTCTTTAAGTCTGATTGTCTTCAAATCTGTCAGCTAGATGTACAATCTCTTAAAGACTACTCAGCTAAGCATCTGGTCTGGATGGAACATCATTTGAGAACAGCTGGATATTCATCCATGTTGAAGACTCAAGCTGCTGACTTGATTCAAGCTTATTGTGAGAAGAATGTTAAAAGGTACAATCAACTCAAGAATAAGTTGAAGACAGTTGGAGTTCAACCAGTCAGACCTGCAAGCTTCACTTCAGAAAAGGATCGTGTTTTTGACAAGGAATTGCTTCAAGATTTAGAAGAAGGTGAAGTCAGAAGAGAAGACAACTAAAGTCAATTAGCTCAAAACTCAATGTAATATGATTAGAGCGTTATGAATCAAGATAGTCTAATGTAGTTATATGTTCAGGCTAGAGGAACATCTATCTTGTATTCACTTGTAAATTTCATTTGGAATCTGGAAAATGTTAAATATAATCCAGAACTTTTCTGCTATTTACTTTACATTACTGTTCATATCTTTTTCTTATTTGTTAGTTGAGTTATCCTCTAGGTATTTGTTGTTATTGTCTAACAAGCAAATAGGGGGAGATTGAAAGGCATATGTCATAGCCTACTCGTTTATTCGAGTATTTAACTCAACTCAAATAAGAATGTAATAAGTAAATAGTGGATCAAGCATCAGAGAGATCTCACAAAGTAACATCTGTCAAAGAATAAAGAAACATTGTTCATCTGCAGTCTTGAAGATTCACTGGAAGAAGTTCAAGAAGTTGATCATGCCTCAGTGATATAAATCAAGATCGTGGAATTAATCAAGTGACAGAGATCTCGTCAAGGTATCATTTATTACAAGGATTCAATCAGAACAACAAAGTCAAGACATGAAGAAACGTCACGAAAGTTAGTCACTCATGAACCAGACAGTACATCGAGTGTCAGCATTGAAGTGACGGAATTGATTCATAAGTCTCGAAGATTGTCTGAAGAATGGATGCTGCTCAGAGATAGTATTAATTCTCTATTAATTTAATTAAGTCATATAATTTAATTAAGAAAATAAATTCTATCTGCAAGGATTAATTTATTGATTAATTGAATTAAAGTGATTAATTAATTTAGAATTAATATTAAGGATTTTCAGAATATTAATTGATTAAAATCTGTGATAATTCTAAAAAGACAACTGATTGAACTAGCATGACAATCGGTATGACAATTGATAGTCATACCGAATGTCTTGCTAATTCAGTTAATTGAATTGATAGAATTTTCAATTAGAATAAAATCAATTAAGTATTCAGAAAAACAATTTCATTTGAACTAATATGACAATCGGTATGACAATCAATAGTCATACCGAAAGTCTTGCTAGTTCATTTTAATTGTCTTCCTAGCTCTAATAAGATTGTCTCACCGAAAGTCATTCAAGCTTAAAAAGATTGTCACTGCAGTTCAACAACTTCGACTGTTTTGATAAATAGAAGCAGAAGACATCATCTCAATATAACACAGCAAAAACAGAGCAGCCAAAAACACAGAACAAGAAAAAGCAGAGAACAAAGACAAAATATTTCATCTTCCATCTGCTTATTCAAGATCAAATATTCTAGCTTGTTAATGTTAAATCCAAACCACTAGAATTACTTATCTTGTTCTTGTATATCAATCTAGCGGATTAAAATCCCTAGAACTTAATCTCAAATCGCTTTTAGCATTTGATCTTTTAATTACAAAAATAGAAAAAGTTCATGTCGAATTTATTCTAAATTTGTAATAATTGATTTGAGATTAAACCCTTGTAATCGATACCGTAGTTGTAACACCTTTCAAGTTTAATAAAAGTTTTATTTAACTTGAATTTTGTTTCACAATTTTATTCCGCATTTTATTCGACGAAACGGTATTGTTTGCATTCAACCCCCCTTCTACAAACAAATTGGGACCTAACAATTGGTATCAGAGCCTTCTGATTAACGTACAAATCTAGATCCTAGACTTTTGTGTTTCTTTCACTTCTTGAATTTTTATTCACTCAAAAATTCATAATGACTACACAAAAAGTTGGAACCGTTAAAATTCCACTTTTCGATAAAGAAAATTATGTGATGTGGAAGAAGAAGATGCTACTGTTTTTACAGGTTGCTAATCCCAAATATTTGCAAGTGTTGAAGAAGGGTCCAAAAATACCTATGGTTATTGAACCAGAGGTAATAGAGAATGATGTGGTGATCACCCAAGCGAGAACTTATGTGAAGGATCCTGAGGACTTCTCTCCTGCTGAAATAGAAGAATCTTCCCTGGATGCTAGCCTTCAATTAATCTTAGTAGATTCCCTTAATCCCCTAATGAATAGACATGTGATGAATTGTAAAGATTCCAAACATATCTGGGAAACTATTGAGATTATTAATGAAGGCACAGAGGAAGTTAGGGAGAACAAACTAGAAATCCTAACCTCTGAGTATGAATACTTTAAATCCAATCCAGGAGAAGGAATCACTGAAGTGTTTGAGAGGTACAATGCATTGATCAATAACCTGAATATTAATGGTAAATACTATTCCATCAGGGAGGTCAACAAAAAGTTCCTTTTGACACTGCCAACTCATCTCGAACATAGAATCACTGCCATAAGAGAAGCAAGAGATCTGAGTGAGATTTCTTTGGAAAGGCTCTATGGTGTGTTAAAGACTTATGAGTTGGAGCAGATTCAGCAGAAGGAGGTTTACGGGAAAGGAAGGGTGGTCAGCACGTCTACTGCTCTGGTAGCTGATGAACAACAACAACAACAACCACTATATCAACAACAATCTCAACAGTCAGACAGAATGGTACAGTCTTCCAAGGTTGAAGACAATGTTATAGTAGCAGAATTTGATTCTCCTACTACCAATCAATCAGGAGATGATTATTATTCCTTGGAAGAACTGGAGCAATTGGAGGATGAGTCAATGGCCCTGATTGTCAAGAGATTCTCAAATATCAGATTCAAAAGGAATCCCAAGTTCAAGTACAAGTCCAACTACAACAGATTCCAGAAAGGTGGATCTTCATCCTCTAACACCAGCAGTGGTGGGTATAAAACAGGGATGGTTGATCGAAGCACCATCCGATGCTTCAGAGGGAAAATCTGACTCTCCGCCATCTTTAATAGAGTCATTTTCTCCCCTCCCAGATCAAACACCTCTGGCTCCCTTATGGGATTCTCCACTCGCAGATTTATCTGGAGAAAGTGGAGGGCAACTCGGTCAATCTATCCCTGAAGCAATTCAGACATCTATTCCAAAAGATTTGATAGCATTGACTGAGGATCGGGACTCGCGAATTCCCATTGCACCACCACTGACCTCTCTTGAAGAGGCTAGGGTGATTTTTTATGCAGGTACACAAGAACAGCAATTGGAAGACTCCTCACGAGCAATCATATTGAGAGAAACACATGCACGTGAGATGAGTGAACCAAATATGAGTGAAATTCAGGTGAGAGCACACACAGACACTGATACTGTCAACCTGTTAGCTCAGATTGCTGCCCTGAAAGAAGAACTTGCCAAAAGTCAAGCTGAAGCTCAAGCATTCAAAGCACAAGTGGTTGAACGGTCTTCTTCTTCCACCTCTGTCGACAATCAGCTTGCGATCATAAAGAATGACATCTCAGATTTAAAGACTGCTGTAATACCAAAGCTCAATTCTATTCAGGACACTCCAAACTTATCAGCTGATGACATATCCAACTTCTGCTCCCTACATACAAGAATGACTTCTCTTGAAGACCTCGTTGAGATGAATCATTCACTAGACAACTCAAGATTTCTAAAGATCGAGACGGGCATGGAACATCTGAATGAAGGCATGAAGCACTTATATTACATGATCAAGAATTCTCATTGCCCTAATGAAGAACAAAGAGCTTATTTTGAAGGACCGTCTGGTGGAGGATCAGGCTCTGGAAGTGGTGGAGGTTTCAAAGGAAAGTCTGTAGAGGATCCCTCAACTAAGGGGGAGAAGAAAGGAGGGAGTTCCAAAGGGAAAGAAAAAGATACTTCTGCTGGAGATAAAGGAAAGGCTGATGATGCCTACTACAGTGGAGAACAGGATGACTTCGATATTTTTGACATTCCCACTGAACCAGCTCAGGAAGATAAAGATGGGTTATTTGAAGCTGAAGAAGAAAGTGATTTTGAAGATTGGGAAGAAGAAGATACAGTGGATCCTAGGTTTGAGAAAGAATTTCAGAAAGAAAAGTCAGAGATGCAAAGAAAAGAAGCTGAACTTAAGAAGGTCTCACAGATCATTGACAGGAGAAAAGACATTCAAAGAACAGAAACTCTTCAAAAGCAACGTCTTCATGACATTAAAGCTCAAGAAAGGAGAAGAGATGTCAAACTGAAGATTGGTGAAAAGTGGGATGAAGCTAGGAGAGTACTCGATATGCCTCAGCTATGCACTAACAATGATAGGCAGTTCTTACATCTTCTGGACAAGCTGGAAATCTCAAATCCTAACAATGACATGTACATGAATGCTATCAAGACTGAAGTCTCAAGGATCACAGCTGCTTTTGATAGATCCCTAAATGAGATGAGCATTTTTGTATATTGTCAGAGTGAAGGATCATTCAAGGTGTCACTTCATCTATTCGAGAATCGTTCGTTGTCAGAGATTTGGGTTCTTTTAAACAAAGTGAAAAGAAGCTCAGAGTTGAATGAAGTTCTTCGGGAAAGACTTAAAGAGTTTGCCAGCAGGGCTAGTCCTCAAGTGGTCAACAATCCTCATCAAGTGAGATTCTTTAAGTCTGATTGTCTTCAAATCTGTCAGCTAGATGTACAATCTCTTAAAGACTACTCAGCTAAGCATCTGGTCTGGATGGAACATCATTTGAGAACAGCTGGATATTCATCCATGTTGAAGACTCAAGCTGCTGACTTGATTCAAGCTTATTGTGAGAAGAATGTTAAAAGGTACAATCAACTCAAGAATAAGTTGAAGACAGTTGGAGTTCAACCAGTCAGACCTGCAAGCTTCACTTCAGAAAAGGATCGTGTTTTTGACAAGGAATTGCTTCAAGATTTAGAAGAAGGTGAAGTCAGAAGAGAAGACAACTAAAGTCAATTAGCTCAAAACTCAATGTAATATGATTAGAGCGTTATGAATCAAGATAGTCTAATGTAGTTATATGTTCAGGCTAGAGGAACATCTATCTTGTATTCACTTGTAAATTTCATTTGGAATCTGGAAAATGTTAAATATAATCCAGAACTTTTCTGCTATTTACTTTACATTACTGTTCATATCTTTTTCTTATTTGTTAGTTGAGTTATCCTCTAGGTATTTGTTGTTATTGTCTAACAAGCAAATAGGGGGAGATTGAAAGGCATATGTCATAGCCTACTCGTTTATTCGAGTATTTAACTCAACTCAAATAAGAATGTAATAAGTAAATAGTGGATCAAGCATCAGAGAGATCTCACAAAGTAACATCTGTCAAAGAATAAAGAAACATTGTTCATCTGCAGTCTTGAAGATTCACTGGAAGAAGTTCAAGAAGTTGATCATGCCTCAGTGATATAAATCAAGATCGTGGAATTAATCAAGTGACAGAGATCTCGTCAAGGTATCATTTATTACAAGGATTCAATCAGAACAACAAAGTCAAGACATGAAGAAACGTCACGAAAGTTAGTCACTCATGAACCAGACAGTACATCGAGTGTCAGCATTGAAGTGACGGAATTGATTCATAAGTCTCGAAGATTGTCTGAAGAATGGATGCTGCTCAGAGATAGTATTAATTCTCTATTAATTTAATTAAGTCATATAATTTAATTAAGAAAATAAATTCTATCTGCAAGGATTAATTTATTGATTAATTGAATTAAAGTGATTAATTAATTTAGAATTAATATTAAGGATTTTCAGAATATTAATTGATTAAAATCTGTGATAATTCTAAAAAGACAACTGATTGAACTAGCATGACAATCGGTATGACAATTGATAGTCATACCGAATGTCTTGCTAATTCAGTTAATTGAATTGATAGAATTTTCAATTAGAATAAAATCAATTAAGTATTCAGAAAAACAATTTCATTTGAACTAATATGACAATCGGTATGACAATCAATAGTCATACCGAAAGTCTTGCTAGTTCATTTTAATTGTCTTCCTAGCTCTAATAAGATTGTCTCACCGAAAGTCATTCAAGCTTAAAAAGATTGTCACTGCAGTTCAACAACTTCGACTGTTTTGATAAATAGAAGCAGAAGACATCATCTCAATATAACACAGCAAAAACAGAGCAGCCAAAAACACAGAACAAGAAAAAGCAGAGAACAAAGACAAAATATTTCATCTTCCATCTGCTTATTCAAGATCAAATATTCTAGCTTGTTAATGTTAAATCCAAACCACTAGAATTACTTATCTTGTTCTTGTATATCAATCTAGCGGATTAAAATCCCTAGAACTTAATCTCAAATCGCTTTTAGCATTTGATCTTTTAATTACAAAAATAGAAAAAGTTCATGTCGAATTTATTCTAAATTTGTAATAATTGATTTGAGATTAAACCCTTGTAATCGATACCGTAGTTGTAACACCTTTCAAGTTTAATAAAAGTTTTATTTAACTTGAATTTTGTTTCACAATTTTATTCCGCATTTTATTCGACGAAACGGTATTGTTTGCATTCAACCCCCCTTCTACAAACAAATTGGGACCTAACAGGATGAAGATGAAGAGTATGTAAGTCTGGCTCTTATGGCAGACTCTGCAGAGGAATCATCACAATCATCTCAGATTCCTGAACTTACCATGTTACGACCCGCATTTTGTGTAATATTATTTGTGGACTCGGTATAATAATAGAGCCGAATGTAAATATACTTAATGGTTGTACGTTGTGTGAATGAAAATTTCTGCATTTTAAATTTGCTTTATGTAGTATATGATTTTTTCAAAGCAAAAGTTTATTTATATCCCTTACTTTTGATTTATAAGGAATATTCTAAACCTTGGAGAAATTTTCTTTTAAAAGTTATTTTGTTCAAAAATTTCAAAAGTGATTTTATAAAATTTTTAAAAATCCAAGTTATTTTATGGTATAAATTTTATAATTTTTGAACTTGTATTTTATTTTATAAAAATAAATCTTTACAAATTTTATTTGTTATAATTAGCAAATTACATAGAAGCCCTTGCATGCAAATCACCCTTCTATTCTCTCAAAGGGCAAAGGAGACCTTTCCAACCCCACTAACTCATTTTTTAATTACCAAATTACCACACTAACCTTGCATGCAAAATGGCCTAACTTTACCTAGAGGACATTTTTGTACATTCTCATTTCCACGCATTCTTTTTGCCAATAAAACCAAACACAAAGTGGGAGAAGTCATTTTCACTCACTCCACACTCCAACACACCTCATTTTTCTCTCCTCCCCTCCCTCCCTTGTTGCTCTCGGCCGAAGCCCCCCATCCCCCACTCCCTTCCATTTCTCATCTCCCCTAGTATAAATCTTCTACCTACATTCATTTTATATAATTTCCAAGAGTTTTGTGACTTGGGAGTTGAAGTTTCATGGTTGCATGTGTAGTTCTTGTGTGATCTCTAAAGAGAAACTATTGATTCTTGTGAATTCAAGAGCTCTCTATGAGATACATTTAATATATGTGCTAACTAAGTGTTTTATGAAGAAACCATGCTTTAAAATCCTTTGCATGCTACTGAAATTTCATTATATAATCATATTTAGCCATGCATGCTAGTTTTGACCATGTCATGGGTAGGCCCTCATTAGGCCCTGTTGAGCCTTAGTTAGAGGGAGTGTCAGAGGAGTTTTTCCAGCCATAGTTCATAGGATTTGAGTTAGAACCATGTGTCACAAGTTAGTTCAAGTCAGGGCATTTTCTGCCCAGAAAAACAGGGGAACCATGGACTTTAAGCTTAGGCCCAAGGAGGCCCAAGCTAGGCCCTTGAACCACATCGAGTTTGTGAGATGCCTTATGGTCAGAAGAGTCTAGTGTAAAAGTTTTGGAGGTAAAATTGTAGTGCAAGAGTGTCTAATGCACTCAATAAACCATAGATGTCATTCTGAAATTTTCCTTAGTAAGCACTTTCACTTATCACATAGTTTTAGAGCACTTATGAGTGAGACCTAGGTTGACCACTATAGTTGCAAGATAGCATTAAACCATTAGAGTGAAATGCCCAAGTGAGGGTCAATAGGTTTTGGATAGCTTAGTAAAGGCACATCGAGTTAGGAGACCAAAGTTGAAGACTTTGTCTAGTTTAGCGATCAAGTGACTTTGTTGGGGATCGAGATCATCCAAACCTAGTGTTGCATTATTATGTGTGTGATATTATTTGGTATTAAAATATTGTATGTGAGTATATGTGGCTATGTGTACTATTGTATTTATAAGGTGATTATAAATTGCGAGCATATAGGCCTAAGTGCCATTTGTGTTTAATTTCGGGTTGTAAATAGGTTGGGTTGGTGAGAATATATTATAATGAGGTTATTATTATTATTTATGTAGGATCTCGAGACGAGGGTAAACTTGCCATAAAGGTCGAGTAAAGCTTCCAGTTGGTCCCACCTGCCAGATCAATCCAGCCTTTCTCAAGGCAAGTGATTCAACCTGCTTTTCCGTTTACACTGCGAATGTATGATAACTAGCTTTTATAGATATATGATGCGAGTATCCTGAGTTATCTTGTTATACGTGAACCAAGTGATTCTCAAATCTATCTTAGTAATATATAGAAATGCCATGAACCCTCAAGTACTTATTGCAAGTAGATCAAAAGTCGTATCATGCTAGTATATCAGAGTCATTGGAATGCCTTGATAAAATAAAGATTCGTTATAATACTTGGTTGACCCTTTTTTTTTAACATGCTATTAATCCCTGAGAAGTCTTAAACATCTCACCCGGATGCTTGAACCCCAATAGAAACTTTTCCTTGATACCTAAAAGCCAGATATTCTTTAAATTGTTTATGATTGATTGATAACCCTATTCTTACCCTAAAGTTTGACACCCTGATGTACCTTAAGCTAATGATCACTTTATTTATACCTTAACACCTCTAGTATACTTGTAACCAGTGATGCTTATCTTCTTGATGTTCTAATACCTATACCTTGTCTAAAACCATTGCTTTAAGCCTAGTTTGGCATTCCTCTTTCCTATTATCTAAAAACCCAACTAAATCTCCTTGCCGAAATTCTTGTAAATGAAAACCTTTCAATTACCCTGAAAGAGTGAAGTCTAGTGGATCTTGGCCCTAAGATTTAGTGAACATAATCTCAGTGTTTCAAGTCAAACTTCAACCCTTTGATAAAAATGTTTACTGTTTAAGATAATTTTATTATCAACCGGCATCAGTTTTTGAAATGATTAAAATATGGATTTTCAGTCCCAAAGGGGGATAAATGCTTTCTTTGAATAGTGGATCTGGACTGAGTCGCGAGTCCTTTTGACACTTATATTGTAGGCTTAAAAGTTGCATAGGGATCCCATTAATGTTTTAGAACCTAGCGAGGTTCGAGATTACTTCGCGGCTGATCACCGGCTGTAATCCGTAGCGTCATAAAAATGATTTTGATTAAGATATGATTTTGAAAAATGTTTTGATTCAAGCAAATGATGCCATCACCCAAAGTTTTATCTCTTGTTATTATTGGTTATGTCTTCGTACTGTCATTCTTTAATATATATAACTCGATTTATGTTTTGTACCATATTGTTTAGCACTTGTTGAGAATTTGGCTCACTCCTTGCTTTAACCCTGATATTACAGCTAGCAGCTATGGTTAGATTCAAGCAGACAACACGTAAGACTTGTGCCGCCGATGCGTATGTCCGAGCTCAGGTAGAATAAGAGATAGTTTTGTGTGAGGACTCGATGTTGAAACTTGTTGTAATGGTTAGTAGTGTTGGGCTGTTCCAAACCCTAAACTGTAAGATCTTGGATTCAGATATAATTACTCTCTTTTAAATATTATAATAGTTATATATTATGTTTGTTAAGTTGGGGGTGTGACAGGTTTTGGTATCAGAGCTACGGTTTAGAGTCCCTGGATAACCCAAATAGGTTATTGGATATATGTATAGGTTATAGATAATATGCGAGAGAGTAGGTTAAGTAAATTTATTATTAATACTCCTCTTATTGGTTTGTCAGCAAAGGGCGCACTCCTCATCATCCTCTGGGTCGGACGACACTATTGCTTTCTTCGTGTATGCTGAGTTGAGGCGCGAGTTTGACATGCTTCAGGGCAAGTACGACCGACTGATAGACCAATTGAAGAATGTGTATCCGGACAGCCGAAACTATGAAGGGAAGCCTAAGGAGCAGATGACTGTGAGACTTGAGACTTTGGTTCAGTACGTCAACACTAAGCTTGAGGAAATGCCATCACACTGAGACCGTACTAGTCAGTATATCATCCAGATGGTGGCGGATTAGCTCCAGAGCATTGTGAAGATGCTTCGAGAGGAGAAGACTACCAAACCCCGTTCTGATGGAGTGGAGCCTTAGTTCTTTCAATTATCTACCTTCCATGTTGTAGTATTATCAGACTTCGTAGAATTCCCAGTTGTTTTCTTTAAATAAGCATGTTATTCCTAGAATCAGACTTTATCCTGATCTTGATGTATTGAGACCTTTAGATTTCAAATATTATGCACAATCGTTCCATTTGCTATCAACTATTATCTTACGTCTTTATATGCATCACCATATTTGTTAATTTGAAATTTGACCTCAAATGTAAATAAGAATGCCATGCGATACCCAAAATTATTTCATTATTCATACCTGTTTTGACATAACTCTTATTTCAGGATCATGCCACCCAAAAAGAAGAACCCAACAACCACATCCACCACAGATCCAAATATTCTTCGATTACTGGAAACCTTACAACAGCAAACCAACGCTATAGCTCAAGAATAAATAACTCTTCAACAACGATTTGAAAACCAAGATAACCGTGAACCACACCAACCACTTGATCCACCAGTACCCCCTCGACAAGTTGTCACTTTCAAGGCTTTTCAGAATGTGAATCCACCTGCATTTCATGATACCACTGATCCAATAATAGCTAACACATGGATAAAGGAAACGGAAAGGGCTTTTGAGTTGGTACAGTTAGGGGACGATCAGAAGACACCATATGCTACTTACTTCTTGAAGGGCGAAGTCATCTATTGGTGGGAATCAGTAAAAGCTATGGAAGTAAATCATCAAGTTTCTTGGGAAAGATTTAAGAAGTTATTTCTGGAAAAGTATTACCCTAAGTACATGCAAAATCAGATGGAGCTTAAATTTCTTGAATTGAAGCAAGGGAACATGACTGTACTGGAGTATGAGAAGAAGTTCACAGAGTTGTCAAGGTTTATGACAAAGTATACCAGCAGTGAGGAGGAAAAAACAAAGAGATTTCAACAAGGATTAGAGTCTTGGATCAGAGATAGAGTGGCTATGTTTGAGCTTGATACTTATGCGGGAGTAGTACAGAAAGCTGCTCTGATTGAGAATAATAGGATGCAGTCAAGAAAGGAAAGGGATAACAAGAAGAGAAAGGTTCCATTTTATGGAGAAAAGTCTGAAGCCGGAAATTCACAAGATCGGAATGTAAAGAGGTTTGGATTCCATAAAGGTGGAAATTTTCAAAAGAAGGGGAATTTGGGCAAAAGACAAGAATCAAAAGGGAACAACCAGACAAGTCAAGGGCAAGTTGGAGAAAACAGATTCCAGAGACCGGAATGCAAGCATTGTGGAAGAAGGCACCCCGGAGTGTGTAATAAGCTGAGCATGACATGCTATAGGTGCAACCAGAAAGGACATTTGGCCAACGAGTGTAAGATGCCGAAACCAGGAGTTACATGTTACAAGTGTGCAAAGATTGGGCACATAGCTAGGGAGTGCAAGATAACCTGTAACACCCCCAAATCCGGGGTCAAGATTTGGTGTCACTAAACAATCTTTACATAAAATAAAGAAATAAATAAGTAACCCCTTGAATCCGGATCGTTTACAGGTTATGGTATGAAACAAGAATCTAACCTGCTACAACTTACAATAACTAAAATACAAATGAGAATACCTTTGAACTAATGCTCTTGTCACAATCTTCTAACACCTTCAATCTCTCGCAGCGGAAATTTTTCTAACTCCTGCTGTCTATCAAAGCTATTCATTTTTATCCTTATCTGTTTCTGGCAGAAATAAGAATTTGCAAAGCAAGAGTGAGCCAAAAATGCCCAGCAAGTATATATTTTGAGTTTCAAACATTAATATCAAAGAAAACTTCCGGACAAAATCTCTGAAATATTTTTGGAAGAGCGAGACACGAAATCATTTAAAGGATATACTTTATCAACTTAAAATCAATTTGATTTGCATTGCTATAAATCACATAGGGAATACCGACATTTTTGTAAGAGCTTCCAAGATCGCGTGTTTTCAAAATAGTTTCTGGTAACACTTCATACTTGAGCAACGAATGCAATAACTATTCATAAAACGACGTTAAAAAATCCCTAACTATTCAGTATCCATCATTATCGACTAAGTTTCCATAGACTTAGCCTGCTAAACCAGCCTGATAAAGACGGGTTGAATAATTAAGAAGATCTCAATTCATTCAAGATTCTAACTATTATTGAGCAACTAATGCTACAGCAACAATCTGAACCTCAAATTTATTTAAAAACATTGTAATTTCCCGAAACTGAGTGCTAAGAAAGAATAACTTTAATCCATAATCACATTTTATTTCAAGAAGGAATGCCATTAATGGCGATCAACAACAAATTAGACTGGACACTAGTTCACACTTATATCCTGCTGATCAGTCAGGATACAGTGCAGATCTATACCTACCCGTATAGATCCAGTCGGGTCCCCAGGCACTACGGCCCATCTCAAGGCACCGATTATGTTTCGGTCCTTAGGATTAAGTAAAACTAAATCCCCAAAGTATCACTATCCAGCCCATAGAGTGTTTTGATGTCAAACCATTTTGAAGTCAAAACTTCCCAATTCAGGGTTCACAAATAACCCGAAAGAATGGGTATTTGCTCAAGAGAGCAATCGAGTTATAGGAACAATAATGAAAAGAACTGGCATCATAAGAGTAATTGCAGCGAAATATAAAACAGTTAACTATTCTGAACTTAGAATAGGAGCGAATAAATATTTACAGTATTTAAGGAGAAAGGTTAAGAATACTTGCAGTATTTAAAAGAAAATCACGAATACTTGCCTCACTTGATAATCATCTGATCTTTAACTAGCTGCCCTACTACTTAGTCCTGTTGCATTCATATTTCCCTTGACAGGCTTCTTGACCTTTCTTATCATCTACCTTCTTAGGTTTATCTTTACTCTGAATCCACTCGTTTCATTACTACACGCAATCATGCTTTACTTCTACAATTTCTATCTGGCTTTGAGCGTCTCGCACTATGTGCATCTATCATAAAGAATGCTATTCAATGAACTGACAATATATAATTGAGTAGTCTATACACTTATCCCTATCGTCTACCCGCCCAATAATAATATATATATATGAATCACATCTCATTCAAATAATGTTTAAAAGACACGCTGATTCATTATCCACATAACACGTACACATATGACATGTAATCATATAATTCACATAACACATAATCACGTAATTCATGTAGCACATAAGTTGAATCGACAAAAGATAGGTCACGATATGTTTAGAATTGAAATCGGGTCAAAAAGAATATTTTATCGATCCATTATTGACTCAGAATGATCCATAAAACAAACTTCATTTAGATACGAAGGAATTTAGGTCTCAAACGCATTTTTAATAGGAGCAAAATATTTTTCTGAGTCTAGAGGCATTCGTTTCGTATTAAACGGACGAGCGGTTGATTTATTATGAATTTTTAAACATTTTTCGGAATTAAAACGGTGTCCGAATCATTTTATAATTAAATAATAGGGTTCGAATACCTTAAATCTAACTTTAAAATAATTTTATAATAATTTTCGAGCCTTGAAAATAATTTAAATAATATTTTAAAGCTCGAAACTATTTTTTAGAATTTTAAATCAAAATAAATAATTAAATCTAATTATTAAATTGTTATGGATTAAAACTAATATATATAATTGCTGTAATTTATAATAAGGAACGTGAGCTTCGAGGCTCGATTTGGCTGCTCTCGTGTTTCGTGGCTCAATCTGCCTTTACGAGATGCCTATGTATCTCTGTGAATTAGAGAATCAAGCCAAAGAACGTAGTTCTGATTGGTGGGGGTGAGACCCCTTATATAGATGTTGGGAGCCCTTGAATTGGACTTGGTATAGGGGACTTGGTGGGCAAGTCTCATAATTAGAATGGACTTTGGAGTCCTAGATAGTAGGAAACTGATTCCTTATCCTTTTAGGTCCCCTTGAGGCTAATCTCTAAGGACTTATATCCTTATCGGGACTCTTCTCAAAATCTGATTTTTCCCTTATTAATTAATTACGAAATTAATTAATAATCAGGGCTTTTGGGCCTTTTTTATTCCATCAGGCCTGATCTGGTCCATCAGGCTTAACCTTTCTGGTCTGAGTATCATATATCTTTTTATTGGGCCTAGCAGCCCACAGCTTGTACAATTAATGCAGTATTTAATTATACAATCATAATTTATTTATCCCTATCATTTGCCCCCCAACTTTTGGGAAACATTGATTAGGTTTCGCAGAAGTTAAGTCTATTCGTTCCCTTACAGGGTTTCGTTTTTCCGTAAAGTGTGGAGCGACCTACACATTTACAATTAATTTTTCCTTTTATTCAGGAATTATCTTAATTTCCAGGAATTTTTCCCTTATTTCCGGGATTTTTCCCTAATTTTCTGGATTTTTCCCTAATTTTCTGGGATTTCCCTAATTTTCTGGGATTTTCCCTAATTTCCTGGGATTTTCCCTAATTTTCTGGATTTTTCCCTAATTTTCTGGGATTTTCCCTAATTTTCTGGGATTTTTCCCTTAATTTTCTGGGATTTTCCCTAATTTTCTGGGATTTTCCCTAATTTTCTGGATTTTTCAGATTTCCAGCCCTTTTTCGACCAAGATCCTAGTCGAAATTTCGACCTGGATCCTAGTCGAAAATAGGGGCCAGCCTTGCCATCCTGGTCGAAGGAATTCGACTAGGATCCACGACCTGGAATTCGACCAGGATCCTAGTCGAAATTTCGACCCGGATCTAGGACCTGGAATTCGACCAGGATCCTAGTCGAAAATTCGACCTGGATCTAGGTCAAAAATTCCACCCCTTTTTTTTTAGCTTCTTGTCATGAGCCTATCGACTAGGATTTCGACTAGGATTCTAGTCGATATTTCGACCTGAATCCTGTTCGAAAATTCTTTGATTTTCTTGCTTCCTGGTCGAAGGATTTCGACTAGGATCTACGACCTGGAATTCGACCAGGATCCTAGTCGAACTTCGACCTGGGTTTTTAATCCCCATTTTTTGAAAGATGCTTGGTTTATTCGACCTCATTCCTGGTCGAAGCTTCGACCTCAATTCAGTCCCGTTATTCCAGCTATTTTCGGGTGTCTGCTCAAAAGATTTCGGGCAGGATTCACGACCTGGAATTCGACCTGGATTCTGGTCTTTTTTACCCGTTATTTTCGGGTGTCTGCTCGAAAGATTTCGGGCAGGATTCACGACCTGGATTTCGACCTGGTTCCTGGTCTTCCACTAGCCTTCTTTATTTAGCTTTAATTTAGGGTATTGTATTTTCCAAATCCTAATTGGATTTGGGCCTGGCCTTTTTGTTGGGCCTTATTAAATTTTACTGAGCCCCTATTATTGGGCTTTTCAAATCTTATTGGGCCTCTTTTATTGGGCCTTTTCAAATCTTATTGGGCCTCTTTTATTGATCTGGGCTTAATACGCCCTGTTTAGAATGCTCTAGAATTTCTAGGAATATTCTGGAATATTCTTTTTTCTGGGCTTTTTCCTATGGGCTTTTGTTCTCAATGGGCTTTTCGTCCCTTCAACTTCCTTTTCCTCTTATATAAAGGAATGAGGAAAGGCTATTACTCCTCACTTTCTCATTTCTTAATTTTCTTCTTTATCTTCCTGCTAAGATTCTCAGAGGAATAACAGCAAGTCGGAGCTCAAAGCCTTTTTCAGGAGCGCTTCTTCAGGTAAGATTCCTCCCTTTGCTTTTCGTGTCTATTTTTTCATTGTGTGCCATTTTAAGATAGCCTATTTACGTGCCCCTTACTTTTTTTTAGATGGCTGACAAAAGAATGACTCGCTTGGCCAAGATGAACGTGGCTAGAAAGTCCAACGATTTTCCTATTCGATCGAGGTATACTTCCTTAATCGACATGATCAACACTCGAGGGGACGAGTATCCGTCTGATGCGCATCTGGACGCGCACGATCATATTAGTGCTTTACGGGATCCCAAGGAGCTGGAAAAGTTGAGCAGCTGCTTCAAAATCAAGGAGCCTTTTAAGCTGGTTCTTGCGGGTCCGGCCGACAGGGCCTGTCAGTGGAAGAAGGACGCGCTATGCGTCTATAGGGATACTCTAAGGGCAGGTATTAGACTCCCTTTTCATCCATTCATTCCTTTGCTACTGGCTGATATGGGCATCAGCCCTTGCCAACTTCCTCCTAATTCCTGGAGGTTGATTCTGTGCTATTTGTCGCAATGCGCCAAACACAACGTCCCCACATCTGTTGCTGTCTTCAGGAAGATTTTTCAGTTCAAAAACAGCCCTGATAAAAGTCCGGGTTGGGTTTCTATCAACCAGCGCCCCACTATCCCCCATATCGTGAATGGGAAGTCCATCCCTGACAACAACTTGGGGTGGGAAAAAGATTTTTTGTTTGTTATTTGGGAAGGTGGAGATTGGGGCTCCCTGTTTCGATCATCCTTTGGGCTGGCCGTGGACGGGAGCCCAAATGACATAACTTTATCTGAGGAGGAGGCTAGAGGTTTCAACCTCCTTACGCAAGACAACGGTACTTCCCATTCTTGGGACCTTATCCGGGAGACCGTCCTGGTAGAACGCGGCATTTCGCCCGTTAATAAGAAAAGTAAGTTCCCTTTCTTACCTCCTTTATTTCCTGTACTTTTCATTGGTTTTCAACTGACTTTGTTTGTTGCAGTGGCTGAGAAGATTGAGGAGGCTACTAAGCCTAAGGACCTGGAGACAACCAGGATGAAGAGGGCTGGGAAGGTCTTTAAAGACCCTCGACTTGGTGATCGCTTCCCTGAGTTCCTCCTTCAGGCAATGGAGCCAAGCGAGGAAGGCCCCAGCCAAGTTTTGTGCACCAAGCAGAGGCCAGGGGCCTATTTTCAACCTGCCTGGGGGATCCGGGGCAAGGACTCAATCGTGGGCAGCACGGCGCTGTCCAAGGAATGGTCTAAGCATTCCATCTCCCCGGTGGACTATCAAGATTTTGTCCTTCAACAGGACTTAGAGGGGAATGAGCTATTTGGAGCCCAGGCTCTGGCGACGGTACGTCCTTTACTTATGCCCTTCGTACTTATCTTTCCATGTTTCTTTTCTGAACTTTCGCTGTTTCTCTTGCAGGCTAACGCCCATTTCTAGGGGGCAATTCACCAAGCTAAAGCTTGGAAGGTTGGCCTGGAAGATGCCAACAAGAAGTTGGAAGAGGCCAACCAAAAAATAGAGGCCCTTGAAGCTCAACTGGCCTCTTCCACTTCTGACCTGGAGACGGCCCGGGCCGAAAATGTCATTCTGAAGGCGCAGAAGGACAAAGCCTTTGATGGCTGGATGGACACCCAAGAATTCAAGGACTTGATGGTGGAGCATGATGCCCTTCTTCACCCAGTTAGCTATAAAGAGGGCTGGGATGCTGCTGTGGAGGCCATCCAGGATGAGTTTCCTGAGGTCCTTGAGCAGTCTCCCTTTCCTTGCCCTGTGCGGGTTCCAGAGCTTGGAGGGGTTACTGAGAAGCTTGCTGTTATGATCAAGGACGGAGAGGAGGAAGATTCTTCCGAAGAGGAGTTTGAGCCTGTCGCTAAGAAGGCCAGGGTGGAAGAGCCTCCAAAAGCAACGCCTCAACAGCCAGCATCTCCTGCAGAGGGAACTTCTACAGGGACTTCGGAGGGGACAACCGAGACGTCCGAAGGAACGACCGAGACTTCCGAGGAGACTTCAGATAGTGGTTCTGAGGAATCTCAGCCTTCCAAGGCCTAACTTTTTGTATATCTTCTTTTTGAACTTCATTCATATCTAAACTTGTCACCCTTTCGGGTTATATTTCATATGTTGCTTTTCTTCGTTCTGTTTTAACTTTACAATCTTAATACGCATTTGAACTTTAAACATCCTTAGATAGAAATAATTTCAAACTCTTTAATATGAAGTCTGGTTTTCCAAAACCTTACACAGCATGGGTTCGACCCTAATCAACAATAACTAGACAGTGTAAATTCTACTGGAATATAAAATCCTACGCAAGCAAAGCTTTAAGGTGCTTTTAAACCTACTTGTCGTAATGACAAGTGAGAATCGTACTTCGCCTATCTTACACGTAGTAAACCTTCAGGTTTTGTGCGTGCCAGGTCCTCGGGACTTCAAAACCTTCCATAGTTTCCAGCTTGTAGGTTCCTCTACCCTGAACGCTCTTGACTCTGTACGGCCCTTCCCAATTCGGGGTAAGCTTTCCTTTCTGTCCGACACCAGAAGCCTCTATTTTTCTCAAGACTAGATCACCTTGTTTGAAAAATCTTTCTTTAACCCTTAGGTTGTAATAGAATGAAGCCTTTTTCTGATATTATACTATCTTTGCATGTGCCTCATCTCGCACTTCATCAATTAGATCCAGGGCTAACCTCTGCCCTTCCTCATTTTCTACAGCAGTGAAAGCCTGAATCCTTGGAGAGGAATGTGATATCTCCACGGGAACTACTGCTTCTGCCCCATATGCCAACATGAAAGGAGTTGCTCCTGTCGTTACTCTACAGGTAGTCCTATAGGCCCATAATATGGGAAGTATCTCATCCACCCAATTATTTCTTGACTTCTCGATCCTCTTCTTCAGTCCATCCAGGATTATCCAATTTGCTACCTCTGCTTGCCCATTGGCTTGCGGGTGAGCCACAGAGGTGAATCGTAACTCAATTTCATTTTCTTCACAATACTTCTTGAATTCCTCATTGTTGAATTGTGCTCCATTGTCAGTGACGAGGATACGGGGAATTCCATATCGGCACATAATGTTTTCCCACAGGAATTGTGCAACCTGCTTAGTTGTGATTTTGGCCAAGGGTTTGGCTTCGATCCACTTGGTGAAATAATCAATGGCTACAATCAGAAATTTCCTTTGTGCCGTGGCCATAGGAAAAGGCCCTAGAATATCCATCCCCCACATGGCAAAGGGAATAGGCGAGTTGATAGAGGTCAGCATCTCGGGGGGTTGTCTAACAACTGGTGCATGCTTCTGACAGCGATCACACTTCTTCACATATTCTTTGGCATCAGCCATCATTTCTGGCCAATAGAAGCCTAAACGGGTTATCTTATGAGCCAAGGCCCTGCCCCCCAAGTGTTGCCCACAAATACCTTCATGCACTTCCTCAAGAGCCAAGCGTGCCTCATCGGGCCTGAGACACCTCAAGTAAGGAACCACGAAAGATCTCTTATACAGAATTCCATCTATCAAGGAATACCTTAGTGCTCGAATAGTTAACTTCCGTGCCTCAGTTGCATCACTTGGCAACCAACCGGTCTGAATGTGAGCCTTGATGGGATCAATCCATGATGTCCCCAAGCCTATGGGAGCCACAAGCTTAACATCTATGCTTCGTGTCTTCAAAACACGGAAGTACACACTTCCTGAACTTTCTTCAATCTCAGATGAAGCAAACTTTGATAGCGCATCTGCTTTAGCATTTTCTTCCCTTGGAATGTGTTCAACATGGCATTCATTAAATTGGGTCATCACAGCCCTTACTAGGCGAACATACTTAGCCATCGTATCATCCCTTGCCTCAAATTCTCCCTTTACCTGGGATATGATCAGCTTCGAGTCTCCACGGACCTTTAAGTTCTTGACTCTAAGTGTCCCAGCTAGACCAAGGCCAGCAATTAGGGCTTCATACTCTGCCTCATTGTTTGTGGTTGGGAAGTCTAGCTTCATAGCATACTCAATTAAGAATCCATCAGGGCTTTGCAAAACCAACCCTGCTCCACTGGAATTTGTTTTTGATGCTCCATCAAAATAGAGAACCCAATATTCTTTCTCCTTGTCCCCATTGTCGACTCCCTTGTCTTGAGGTATGGTATCTTCCTGCCCCCCGACTTCTTGGTTGGTTATGGTACATTCCACCACGAAGTCAGCTAGTGCCTGGGCTTTTATGGCCGTACGTGGCTTATACTTGAGATCGAACTCTCCCAACTCTATTGCCCACTTAATCAGTCTCCCACTTGCCTTGGGACTGTGAATGATGTTTCTCAGTGGCTGATTTGTTAGCACTTCAATCTGGTGAGCTTAAAAATAAGGACGCAGCTTTCTTGAAGCCATTACCAAGGCTAAAGCGAATTTCTCAATAGTTGAATAATTCAACTCTGCACCATGCAAGATTTTGCTGACATAGTATACGGGTTTCTGGACTTTCAGTTCCTCCTTAACCAACACCGCGCTCAAGGCGCTCTCTGAAACAACCAAGTACAAGAATAAAACTTTACTCAGAACTGGCTTGGCCAACAACGGGGCCTGGCCCATATACTTCTTTAACTCTTCAAATGCCTTCTGATTTTCCTCACTCCATACAAAGTCTTTAATGTTTTTTAAAGACTTGAAGAATGACAAGCACTTGTCTCCTGACTTGGAGATGAATCGTCCTAGCGCCGCAACCCTTCCTGTGAGCTTCTGAACATCCTTGACAGTTTTTGGTGGTTCCATATCCAGGATTGCCTTTATTTTATCGGGGTTGGCCTCAATTCCCCTCTTTGAGACCATCAATCCCAAGAATTTTCCAGATCCTACTCCGAAAGCACACTTCGTTGGATTCAACATCATCTTGTGGTACCTTAGGACCTCAAAAGCTTCCCTCAAATGGGTTATATGATCAGTCTTTACTAGACTCTTGACTAGCATGTCATCAACATAGACTTCCATAGTCTTCCCAATAAGATCCTTAAAAATTTTATTCACCAACCTCTGATAGGTGGCTCCTGCATTCTTGAGACCAAATGCCATAACAAGATAACAATAAACACCAAAGTCAGTGATAAATGATACCTTTGGAATGTCATCCTTATGCATTTTGATCTGATTGTATCCGCTAAATCCATCCATGAAACTCAGCAACTCATGTCCAGCAGTGGCATCAATCAAAGTATCAATTCTAGGCAGCGGGAAACAGTCTTTGGGGCATGCATCATTCAGATTAGTGAAGTCTATACACATCCTCCACTTTCCATTAGCCTTCTTCACCATTACAGGGTTTGCTAACCACTCCGGAAATTGAATCTCCTCAACAAAACCAGCCTCTAAGAGCTTTTCTACTTCCTGTTTTATAGCCTCTTGTCTTTCCGGGGCAAAATTTCTTTTCTTTTGTTTCACTATCTTCTGGCTTGGATCCACATTTAGCTTGTGAGTAATTAACTCCGGGTCTATGCCTGGCATATCAGCTGCTGACCATGCAAACACATCACTATTTTCTTGCAAAAATTTCACTAACTTCCCTCTAAGAGGCTCCTCTAATGTGGCTCCAATGAAAGTCATCCTCTCAGGATTCTCGGGGTCTAAAGGAACCGAAACCAATTCTTCTGCTGGCCTTCCTCTATTCTCATCATTTTCTCGAACATCCATATCTTCAATAGGAAGAACCTGCCCCCCGACTCCATCTGCCCTCAAAGAGGCCACATAACAGCTTCTAGCCATTTTTTGATCTCCTCTCTCTTCTCCAATCCCGTTTCGGGTGGGAAACTTCATGACTGAATGGTAGGAAGAGGGGACTGCCTTGAAGGCATGTATCCCTGTTCTCCCCATGATAGCATTATAAGTTGAACTAGCCTTTACCACCACGAAATCCAGCATCTGCGTTGCTTGCCTTGGTTCCGTACCTATGGTGGTTGGCAATTTGATTATCCCTTCCACAGGACATTCTACTCCAGCAAATCCATATATCGGCATGTCGGTTGGTGTCAACTGGGAGTCGTTATACCCCATTCTTAGAAAGGTGTCGTGGAGCAAGATATCCACAGAAGCACCATTATCCACAAGGACCCTCTTAACCGGGCTATTTCCTATTATCGGTGTTATGACCAGCGGGTCGTCATGGGGAAACTTCACACCCTCTAGGTCGGAATCATCAAAAGCCAATGTTACTTCTGTCCTGGCCCTCTTCGGGGCTTCTCCAACAATATGCATAACCTCCCTAGTATATGCCTTTATGGAATTTTTGGACAATCCAGCCGCAGTTGGACCTCCAAAGATCATGTTTATCACTGGCCCTCGAGGGCGTCGCAGTCCTCCAAAAATTGCATTTATAACCGGCCCTCTAGGTTGGGGATTCCGCCCCTGATCGTCTTGGTCCCTCCTACGATCTTCAAAGTTCTTCCTTCCATTATTATTTCTGTCCCCTCCATCTCCAGTATACTTGTTCAATCTTCCTTTTCGAATCAAAAACTCAATTTCATCTTTCAATTGCCTACACTCATCGGTGTCATGGCCAACATCTTTGTGAAACCTGCAATACTTGCCCTTATCTAGCTTGGCGGGATCAGCCTTCAAGGGCTTAGGCCAGCGAATATCTCTGTCTTTCTCAATCTCCATCAAAATCTGACTTCTGGGAGCATTCAGCTTAGCATATTCAGTGAACTTTTGCCCAGGTCCTCCCTTCTTGGGGGTTGAATCAGGGTTTTGTTCGGTTCTAGGATATTTGTCCTTTACAATATATTCTAAATCAGCTTTCCGCTTCTTGCCTCCAGTGGGCTCATTACTTACTACGGTCTTCCTCATACTTTCTTCAACCTTGATATACTTCCCTGCCCTCTCTTGGAGCTGCAACATGCTCTCAGGGGGTCGTTTGGCCAAAGACATCTTGATCCTTGTTGCAGTGCTATCATGGCTACCTTATCATCAAGGTCTGGGACTTTTAAAGCCTCCTTTGTAAAACGATTCAGGTAATCTCTCAAGGATTCCTTAGCTCCCTGCACAAGACTCATAAGAGATGCTGAACTTTTCTCATGGACTCTTCCACTGATTAATTGCTTAATAAAAGCCTGACTTAATTCTCTGAACGATCCAATAGAATTTGGGGGCAGGCGACTGTACCATCTTTGAGCCATACCCGACAGGGTTTGAGGGAAGGCCCGACACTTTATAGCATCATTCACGGGTTGCAGCAGCAGTGCATTAGAGAATGTCCTAACATGATTAGCGGGGTCTCCCGTGCCATCATAGGCTTTTATAGTGGGCATCTTGAATTTCCTTGAGATATGGGCATTCATTATCTCTTTTGTGAAGGGTGGAGTTGGATCATCAGGATCTTCAAGGGGAAGGAGATTGCTTGGATCAGTTCTTGGGACAACAGCCCTTCTTCTTACCGGACCATCCAGGTCTATGACAGGAGGAGGATTTCTCCCCCTAGGAGGTATCTGGGGTCTGGTGGCCTGGTGAGCCTCCAAATCACGCCTCAGCCTTTGGATTTCAGCCTCATGAGCCCTGATCCTTTCCTGCACTTCTTGGGGATTCGCCCCTGGGGTGCTTTGGGGGCGTTGCCTTCCATCGGCCATTGGCTCTTTTCCAGGACGCCTCCTTCTCGGGGCCACTTCATCATCCGAAGATTCGGAGTCTCTCTCAGTATAAGGACCAGAAAATTCCCGATCCTCAGGAATAGGACCCAAACCTCGTATATAGGGGGTGACTGCCCTCGTGCTTCGCCTCGCCTAGCATATCCGCTTCCTCCAACCTCAGGGCGAAGGGGCATCCCATAAGGGGGGTTAGTAGTAACAATAGTTGAATATTCATACCCGACGGGTCGAGAATTCACAGGTATAGTACTTGTTGAACTTGAGGATTCGTACCTTGAATAATCGAGGGAGTTGTCCCTTGTGGCTGAGGTTGAGTTCCCCCTATCTGGGCATCCCCCTGAGTAGATGCATAAGTCGAATGGGGCGGAACCTCCACGGTTGACGAAATCACCTGAGTTGTCCCTGATGGTGTTCCTTCCTCCAGAGCTTCAATTGTTCTCCGTGTTCTCGCCATGGTTGTTGTTGTGCTTTCCCACAGACGGCGCCAAATGTTATGGATTAAAAGTAATATATATAATTGCTGTAATTTATAATAAGGAACGTGAGCTTCGAGGCTCGATTTGGCTGCTCTCGTGTTTCGTGGATCAATCTGCCTTTACGAGATGCCTACGTATCTCTGTGAATTAGAGAATCAAGCCAAAGAACGTAGTTCTGATTGGTGGGGGTGAGACCCCTTATATAGATGTTGGGAGTCCTTGAATTGGACTTGGTATAGGGGACTTGGTGGGCAAGTCTCATAATTAGAATGGACTTTGGAGTCCTAGATAGTAGGAAACTGATTCCTTATCCTTTTAGGTCCCCTTGAGGCTAATCTCTAAGGACTTATATCCTTATCGGGACTCTTCTCAAAATCTGATTTTTCCCTTATTAATTAATTACGAAATTAATTAATAATCAGGGCTTTTGGGCCTTTTTTATTCCATCAGGCCTAATCTGGTCCATCAGACTTAACCTTTCTGGTCTGAGTATCATATATCTTTTTATTGGGCCTAACAGCCCACAGCTTGTACAATTAATGCAGTATTTAATTATACAATCATAATTTATTTATCCCTATCATAAATCAATTAAGATTATTTAATAATTAATTAAATGAATTAACTAATTAAATATTAAATTAATTGATTAATTAAATAATTAATTATCACTTAAAATTAATTAATTAAATAATTAGGATTTAAATTCGAATTAAAATTAATTTTTAGAATAAAGATAATGATTTTAGAATTAAAATAGGATTTTTGGAATTATTAATAAAAGGAATTCTGCAGAAACAGATTTACAGCTTTATTACTCATTCCAACAGATCAAACGACGGTCTTCGTGGGGAAGGTTACCGGAAGGCCTAGAACACGGCCACCGGAAATTCTGGAAATTCCAGAATTCGGCACCGCCGGCGGACCTCAGGCCAGCCTCATCCGGCCACAAAACACCACGGTTTTACGTGGTTTCCGACTCAATCACCTCCTAATTTCTCCTGACAACTCGGATATGGCAATAATAACAACAAACAATCAACCCCGCCCATTCTCCGATCAAAACCGAAGCTTCATTCAAGCTTCTCCGGCGAATTTCCGATTTGGGCAAAAACTGAACCAAACTTATCGATATATACACGAAATCAAAGCTTATAACCATACAAAGCTAACCCAAGAATCAGAACAATCAAACAATCAAGAACGAGTTCAGAAAAACAATTTAAAATTTCACACAAACCCATGAACTCGGTTTCACTACTCTAGGGGTTATAATCAACAATTATATATACCAATCGATTCTAAATTCAATCATAAAGCTCATCCAAACATCAAAATTATCAAACTGTTCATAGATTAAAAACCCCCAATTCGGATCAAGAACCCTAAAATTATGAATTTACAAATTACTAATAGTTTGAATGATTTGATGGCATAAACAGAAAGAGCATGAAAATCTGAACATTTTGGTTACTCATACTTTGAATTCTAAAGTCTGCATCACCCTCAAATTTGGGTTTGATTTAATGAACTCTTCAAGAACACCAAGAACACATATTCAAAGAATTTTCAGAGAATCAAACCTTAATTTCTACATGATACTGAGCTCTATTTTTGAAGTATAATATACCAAATTGACCAGAAAAATATTATCTACACGATGGAAGCATCAAATCACATCAACAGCATCAAGAACAAATTTTCATATTTTAATTATCAAATAATTCGAATATAATTAAATAAATAAGAAAATTACCATGATTTTTGGGCAAAAACTGATAAAGAAGATTTCGAGAGCTTCGATTTGATATATTACATGCCCGAATCGGAGTTCGATAACGTCTTCGTTCGTGTGTTTGATTCTCGGGAACGTATCGGTTTTCTAGGGTTTTCTCTGTATTTACGGTATTTTTACTGTTTGTAAATGAATAAACGAATAAAATGAAATAAGAAATATGCTATTTATATTTACGGAATATTGGTTCGTTCTGGATCGTTTTGGATCGTTAAATTAGTTGCTTAGCCGCTAAGTAACTGCAATAACGATCCGATTTGATAACAGTGTTGGATAATTATCCCAACCGGGCTTTTTATAAAACACTATATACAAAAATAATGTTATAATATCTCGTCTTTTGAAAATACGGGTTTCGTTGATTTACCGAAATGATTGTCATATCGAAAATCTTGCGCCGGGCCGCGCACGGGTCAAACCGTAATCCGGATCGAAAAAGTCAAAACACGGAAAATGTCCAGAATTACCAGATTAGGTTAGGAAGGAGTTTCGGAAGAGTTTCGGGTTGTAAAAACGTAAAAACGGTTGAAGTCGGATGATTCCCGGCTTTTTAAAATAATTTTGTAATTATTTAGAAAATAATTAATAATTTCATAAATCATTATAAAATCATATAACACTTCTATAAATCACCAGAAAATTACCTCAATTATCTATATTTTATTATGGATATATTAAAGTTAACATACTCACATTTTATTACATACAAACATCCAGATATTATTATCAAACATCAAATAATTCACCAAAAATTCATATAATATTCACATAATAATCATATATTGATACAAATAATTACACGATATTTCCCGGATGTTACATAACCGGACTAGTTAAAGCTCTAATGAATGTGGCAAGTACCAGTGCAAGCGTGTCAGCCGAGGTATTGGAATTACCTCCACCACCTACAACAACCCCGCAAGCAACAGCAAGGACATTCGATTTGAAAATGAACTGTTCAGAACTCTGAGGTGATAGCAGGTACACTTTTACTAAATAATGTCAAAGCTAAAGTATTGATTGATTCGGGAGCAACGAGATCTTTCATATCAGAAACTTTTGTTGATAAACTTCAATGTGATAAAATGGTTATGAACGAAGTAGTAAATGTGGTAATTGCGAACCAAGAAAAGATTCCTGTGAATCAATTATGTCCGAAGTGTGAGATTGATATTTCGGGGCATAAGTTTTCAGCCGACTTGATACTCTTCAAGTTGGGAGAGTTCGATATAATTTTAGGTATGGATTGGTTAGGGAAGAACAAGAAAGTGTATTTAAAGACGAAGAGTGGAGAGAAGGTAGTATTTAAGGGACAGAGGCAAGAGCAACTGTTTCTTACAATCGTTCAGGCTAAGAAGTTACTTAGAAAAGGTTATGAGTCGTTTCTAGCTTATGTAGTGGATTCAGAAAAGGGCAACCCCAGCATAGAAGATATTCCCGTAGTTAACGAATTCCCAGATGTGTTTCAAGACGAACTACCAGGCCTACCACCAGATCGACAAATGGAGTTCGAGATCAACCTTGCTCCAGGCACATAACCAGTTTCAAAGGCCCCATATAGGATGGCACCAGCAGAAATGAAAGAGTTGGCGAGCCAGCTACAAGAATTGTTGGACAAAGGAGTGATACGGCCAAGTACGTCGCCATGGGGAGCACCTGTTCTGTTTGTAAAGAAGAAAGATGGAAGTATGCGGCTATGTATAGATTATCGGGAGTTGAATAAGGTGACGATTAAGAACCGCTACCCGCTACCAAGAATAGATAACCTATTTGATCAGCTGAAAGGAGCAAAGTGCTTTTCAAAGATTGACTTGAGATCAGGATACCATCAATTAAAGATCAAGGAAGAAAATATTCCCAAGACAGCATTCAGGACCAGATACGGACATTATGAATTCTTAGTAATGCGTTTTGGATTGACTAATGCCCCGACAGCATTTATGGATCTGATGAATCGGGTATTTAAAAAGTATTTGGACAAGTTCGTAGTGGTATTTATTGATGACATCCTTATTTATTCAAAGTCGGAAGAAGAACATAAGCATCATCTATGGATAGCATTGGAGATACTCCGACAAGAGAAGTTGTATGCCAAGTTTTCTAAATGTGAGTTTTGGTTAAAGGAAGTTCAATTCTTGGGACACGTCATTGGAGATGAAGGAGTTAAAGTAGATTCGGCAAAGATTGAGGCAATTATGAGTTGGGAGAGGCCAAAGACACCTACAGAAGTGCGAAGTTTTCTAAATTTGGCAGGGTATTATAGAAGGTTCGTCAAGGATTTTTTGAAAATCGCCACGCCATTGACTAAGTTAACCAGGAAGAATCAGAAGTTCGAATGGAATGCAGAATGTGAGAATAACTTTCAAGAGTTGAAACAGAGATTGGTAACAGCTCCGGTGTTAGTACTACCAGACGACCAAGGAAGCTTTGTGATTTTCAGCGATGCTTCACATAAAGGATTGGGTTGTGTGCTAATGCAACACAGTAAGGTGATCGCGTATGCATCAAGACAGTTAAAACCGCATGAATTGAAGTACCCGATGCATGACTTGGAACTAGCCGCCATAGTGTTCGCACTTAAGATTTGGAGACATTACCTCTACGGAAAAAAGTGTGAAATCTACACGGATCATAAGAGTTTAAAGTACATTTTCACTCAGAAGGAGCTCAATATGAGGCAAAGGAGATGGTTGGAATTGATCGAGGACTATGATTGCTCGATAAATTATCATCCTGGAAAGGCGAACGTTGTAGCCGATGCTTTGAGTAGGAAGGAAAGACTGAATATGATAGAAACACCAAAGGAATTGTCTGAAGAGATTAAGAAATTTGGATTGGAACTTTGTGATAGTGGAATAGTTGAAGAAGTTTATCGTGCAATGATTTTTGAGCCAACACTAGTGGAAAAGATAAAGAAATGTCAGGAAGAAGTAATGGAGAAAGAGAAGAATCAGCTAACTGGAGAAGAGATTGGCACTCAAAGGGATGAACAAGGTATACTAAGGTTTTTCTCAAGAATTTGGATTCCTCATGTACCTGAATTGAAGAATGAGATTCTGCAAGAAGCCCACAATTCAAGATTTTCAATCCACCCGGGAAGGACCAAGATGTATCGGGACTTAAAGCAGAACTTTTGGTGGCCAAATATTAAGCGAGAGGTGGCAGAATGGGTTGCAAAGTGTTATACTTGTCAGAAAGTGAAGGCAGAACATCAACGACCAAGCGGATTAATTCAGCCCCTAAAGGTTCCAGAATAGAAATGGGAAAATATTGCTATGGACTTTATAGTGGGACTACCACGAACGAAATCCGGACATGACGCTATATGGGTTATAGTTGATCGCCTTACGAAGTCGGCGCATTTCCTTCCAATAAATGAGAAGTCGTCATTGGACAAATTGGTTTATCTGTACGTGCGTGAAATCGTACTAAGGCATGGAGTACCCGTATCGATAGTTTCAGACAGAGATCCCCGATTTAACTCAAGATTCTGGAAGCAATTTCAAGAAAGTCTTGGCACGAAGTTGAACATGAGTACGGTGTACCACCCGCAGACTGATGGTCAGAGCGTAAGGACAATTCAAACAATCGAGGACATGTTGCGCAGTTGTGGAATCGATTTTGCAGGAAGTTGGGACGATCACTTGCCATTAGTAGAATTCTCTTATAACAACAGCTATCACTCCAGTATTGGCATGCCACCATACGAAGCTTTGTATGGACGAAAATGTATATCACCGAAAAGTTGGGATGAAGTAGGAGAAGGAAGGATTCTCGGCTCGGAATTGGTACAACAGTTGCATGAGACGGTCAAGTTAATTTAGAAAAGGTTTCTTGCTGCTCAAGATAGACAGAAGAAGTATGCGGATCCAGCGCGTAAGGATGTTAGATTCCATGTAGGAGAAGCCGTTTTGTTGAAGGTGTCACCAAGAAAAGGGTTGTCTAGATTTGGCAAGAAAGGGAAGTTAGCACCTAGATATATAGGTCCTTTGAAATTTTGAGTCAAGTGGGGAAGGTGGCCTACGAGTTAGCCTTACCACCTCAGTATCAACATGTGCATAATGTGTTCCATATGTCATTGCTTAAGAAGTACAATCCTGACGCCAGCCATGTGATAGAATATGAACCTGTAGAAATTCAGGCAGACCTGTCATTTGTGGAGCAACCTGTCAAATTACTCGACTGGAAAATGAAGAGTCTTAGGAATAAGTCGGTAAGGTTAGTGAAAGTACTTTGGAGGAACCCCAAGGTCGAAGAATTAACTTGGGAGTTAGAGTCTGATATGCGTTCCTGGTATCCTCATCTGTTCTCTTAGATTCTGGGGACAGAATCCCTTAAGGGGGAGAGGATGTTACGACCGGCTTTTTGTGTAATATTATTTGTGGACTCGGTATAATAATAGAGCCGAATGTAAATATACTTAATGGTTGTACGTTGTGTGAATGAAAATTTCTGCATTTTAAATTTGCTTTATGTAGTATATGATTTTTTCAAAGCAAAAGTTTATTTATTTCCCTTACTTTTGATTTATAAGGAATATTCTAAACCTTGGAGAAATTTTCTTTTAAAAGTTATTTTGTTCACAAATTTCAAAAGTGATTTTATAAAATTTCTAAAAATCCAAGTTATTTTATGGTATAAATTTTATAATTTTTGAACTTGTATTTTATTTTATAAAAATAAATCTTTACAAATTTTATTTGTTATAATTAGCAAATTACATAAAAGCCCTTGCATGCAAATCACCCATCTATTCTCTCAAAGGGCAAAGGAGACCTTTCCAACCCCACTAACTCATTTGTTAATTACCAAATCACCACACTAACCTTACATGCAAAATGGCCTAACTTTACCTAGAGGACATTTTTGTACATTCTCATTCCCACTCATTCTTTTTGCCAATAAAACCAAAAACAAAGTGGAAGAAGTCATTTTCACTCACTCCACACTCTAACACACCTCATTTTTCTCTCCTCCCCTCCCTCCCTTGTTGCTCTCGGCTGAAGCCCCCATCCCCCACTCCCTTCCATTTTTCATTCCATTTCTCATCTCCCCTAGTGTAAATCTTCTACCTACATTCATTTTATATACTTTCCAAGAGTTTTGTGACTTGGGAGTTGAAGTTTCATGGTTGCATGTGTAGTTATTGTATGATCTCCAAAGAGAAACTCTTGATTCTTGTGAATTCAAGAGCTCTCTATGAGATACATTTTATATATGTCCTAACTAAGTGTTTATGAAGAAACCATGCTTTAAAATCCTTTGCATGCTACTGAAATTTCATTATATAATCATATTTAGCCATGCATGCTAGTTTTAAGATGTTAAAATGATAATCAACTATGTTGTGCATGCTACTCTTTTCGAAATCATGTTTAAGTTTTGACCATGTCATGGGTAGGCCCTCATTAGGCCCTGTTGAGCCTTAGTTAGAGGGAGTGTCAGAGGTGTTTTTCCAGCCATAGTTCATAGGATTCGAGTTAGAACCATGTGTCACAAGTTAGTTCAAGTCAGGGCATTTTCTGCCCAGAAAAACAGGGGAACCATGGACTTTAAGCTTAGGCCCAAGGAGGCCCAAGCTAGGCCCTTGAACCACATCGAGTTTGGGAGATGCCTTATGGTCAGAAGAGTCTAGTGTAAAAGTTTTGGAGGTAAAATTGTAGTGCAAGAGTGTCTAATGCACTCAATAAACCATAGATGTCATTCTGAAATTTTCCTTAGTAAGCACTTTCACTTATCACATAGTTTTAGAGCACTTATGAGTGAGACCTAGGTTGACCACTATAGTTGCAAGATAGCATAAAACCAGTAGAGTGAAATTTCCAAGTGAGGGTCAATAGGTTTTGGATAGTTTAGTAAAGGCACATCGAGTTAGGAGACCAAAGTTGAAGACTTTGTCTAGTTTAGCGATCAAGTGACTTAGTTGGGGATCGAGATCATCCAAGCCTAGTGTTGCATTATTGTGTGTGATATTATTTGGTATTAAAATATGGTATGTGAGTATATGTGGCTATGTGTACTATTATATTTATAAGGTCATTATAAATTGCGAGCATATAGGCCTAAGTGCCATTTGTGTTTAATTTCGGGTTGTAAATAGGTTGGGTTGGTGAGAATATATTATAATGAGGTTATTATTATTATTTATGTAGGATCTCGAGATGAGGGTAAACTTGCCATAAAGGTCGAGTAAAGCTTCTAGTTGGTCCCACCTACTAGATCAGTCCAGCCTTTCTCAAGGTAAGTGATTCAACCTACTTTTTTGTTTACACTGCGAATGTATGATAACTAGTTTTTATAGATATATGATGCAAGTGTCCTGAGTTATCTTATTATACATGAACCAAGTGATTCTCAAATCTATCTTAGTAATATATAGAAATGCCATGAACCCTCAAGTACTTATTGCAAGTAGATCAAAAGTCGTATCATGCTAGTATATCAGAGTCATTGGAATGCCTTGATAAAATAAAGATTCGTTATAATACTTGGTTGATCCTTTTTTTAACATGCTATTGATCCCTGAGAAGTCTTGAACATCTCACCCGGATGCTTGAACCCCAATAGAAACTTTTCCTTGATACCTAAAAGCCAGATATTCTTTAAAGTTGTTTATGATTGATTGATAACCCTATTCTTACCCTAAAGTTTGACACCCTGATCTACCTTAAGCTAATGATCACTTTCTTTATACCTTAACACCTCTAGTATACTTGTAACCAGTGATGCTTATCTTCTTGATGTTCTAATACCTATACCTTGTCTAAAACCATTGCTTTAAGCCTAGTTTGGCATTCCTCTTTCCTATTATCCAAAAACCCAACTAAATATCCTTGCCAAAATTCTTGTAAATGAAAACCTTTCAATTACCCTGAAAGAGTGAAGTCTAGTGGATCTTGGCCCTAAGATTTAGTGAACATAATCTCAGTGTTTCAAGTCAAACTTCAACCCTTTGATAAAAATGTTTACTATTTAAGATAATTTTATTATCAACCAGCATCAATTTTTGAAATGATTAAAATATGGATTTTCAGTCCCAAAGGGGGATAAATGCTTTCTTTGAATAGTGGATCTGGACTGAGATGCGAGTCCTTTCCACACTTATATTGTAGGCTTAAAAGTTGCATAGGGATCCCATTAATGTTTTAGAAGCCAGCGAGGTTCGGGCTTACTTCGCGGCTGATCACCGGCTGTAATCCGTAGCGTCATAAAAATGATTTTGATTAAGATATGATTTTGAAAAATGTTTTGATTCAAGCAAATGATGCCATCACCCAAAGTTTTATCTCTTGTTATTATTGGTTATGTCTTCGTACTGTCATTCTTTAATATATATAACTCGATTTATGTTTTGTACCATATTATTTAGCACTTGTTGAGCATTTGGCTCACTCCTTGCTTTAACCCTGATATTACAGCTAGCAGCTATGGTTAGATTTAAGCAGACAACACGTAAGACTTGTGACGCCGATGCATATGTCCGAGCTCAGGTAGAATAAGAGATAGTTTTGTGTGAGGACTCGATGTTGAAACTTGTTGTAATGGTTAGTAGTGTTGGGCTGTTCCAAACCCTAAACTGTAAGATCTTGGATTCAGATATAATTACTCTCTTTTAAATATTGTAATAGTTATATATTATGTTTGTTAAGTTGGGGGTGTGACATACCACTATAGATATGTCTGTGTCTGAATACAAATCTACTGTGCATGAACTTAATGTAGAATTGTATAATGTTCATACAAGCATGCTTGCATATAAACTTGAAAATGATAAGTTAGTTCTTAAAGTAGAATGTTTAATCTTTAGGAATGAAGAACTATAATTGCTTATAGTTGGCTTAGAAGACCTTAAACAAAAGAATAAATATATAGAGAATAAGGTTAAGTGCAACGCAGACATAGAAGCCATTCTTAGAACTCAAATTGCTGACCTAGAAAAGAAATTATAGGAGTTTTAGAATGCAGCTTTGACTCAGAAGGAGATAATAGATAGTCAAAGATTTAAATCTAAGACTTTAATAGGGCGTGACTATTCTAAGCTGAATAGTAAGAAGCATAGTGGTGCATCTGAGATAAATATGCTTGTCTCAGAGAAGGTACCATATGTTATTAAGGATGATGTATCTCCTTTGTTCACTGAGTCTGTTTCAAAACCTTTGGATGAAGTAAGTTTGCTAATCAATGAGGAATTGGTTGCTGAAGATAGAGATAAGAAGAAGATAGATGAATCCCCTAAGACTCCTAAGGCTCCAACTAGTAAAGCTAAATCCATAGCTAACTTAGGTGATAAGGTGGATAGGAAAGAACCTGACACTCGTAAGAAACCAGACCCCATAGTTAACTCTAAGACTGCTGAGAGTTCTAAGGTTAAATCTAAGAAAAACAGGAATGGCAAGGTATGTGTAAATAAGAAATCTGATTTTGCATCTTTCTCATCTGCATCTAGAAAGTTATGTAATAATTACAATTCTGCTGCACACCTTACACATGCATGCATAAAAGCTAAAGTAGAATTTGTTACAACTTCTAATATTCCTGCCATGCCTAACATGCCTAGTTTTATGAGCCCTGTGGAATAGTTAGATGTATGACATGTGCATTTGTTATAATGTCTGAATATTTCAAAGATTTTTATGCAACTGCTAGTACTTGCACTGACACTAAGACAAGCATGAGCAATAAGCACACACAGGCTAAGACTGTAGTACCTCCTATCTCTAAGTCTGACAACTCTGTTGAGACTAGCACTGAGAAGGAGTCAGTCAAAGTGAAAGCTAACCCTGTTAAGGTTTCATTTGTTGATTCTGTTTCTACTTCTAAACCTTCAGAACCCAAGAAAGCTTGGGTACCAAAGTCTTCTTAATCAATTTGTGTTTGCAGGATAAGGTGAGAAAGGAAAAGATCATGTGGATTCTGGACAGTGGTTGTTCTAGGCACATGATAGGATAAAAGTCCCTGCTCACAGGTGTGGTTGAGAAAGCTGGCCCTATAGTTACCTTTGGAGATGACATCAAAGGATTTACTAAGGGATATGGCAATTTAGAAATTGGGAATGTCATCATTGAAAACATCTCTCTTGTGAAAGGATTGAAGCATAATCTTTTGAGCGTCAATAAGTTTTGTGACAAAGGATACAATGTTAACTTCAGGCTAGAAAGAAGTTTGATCACTCATAGGAAATATGAGAATCTTGCCTTATAGGGAAAGAGAAAAGGTAATTTGTTTGTAGCTAACTTGAAGTCTACCTGTGATGGTGTAATGAGATGTTTCTATAGCAAAGCTTCATCAAAACAAAGTTGGCTATGGAAAAAGAAGCTCTCACACTTGAACTTCAAGACAATGAACTCTCTGGTTAAGAGAGAATTAGTGAGAGGATTACCATAGATGGAATTTTGTCAAGAAGGACTCTGTGAAGCATGTGAAAAGGGGAAATCAAAGAAAGCATCACACAGAAGCAAAGAAATGATAAGCATAACTGAACCTCTTCAGTTAATTCACATGGATCTATTTGGTCCAGTGAATATGTTGTCACTATCAAGGAAAAGATATGCTTTAGTGATAGTCGATGATTACTCCAAGTATACATGGGTGTTGTTCTTGCAGTCCAAGGATGAAGCACCTCAGCTGATAGTGGATCATATAAAGAAGATTGAGATGAAAGCGAAATTACCTGTCAGAAAGATCAGATCAGACAATGGGACAGAATTCAAGAATGCATATCTAAATGAATTCTGTACAGAGAAAGGTATTTCGAGACAATACTCAGCCCCAAGAACTCCACAACAAAATAGAGTAGTAGAAAGGAAGAATCAAACCTTGGTTGAAGCAGCAAGGACTATGCTAAGTGAATCAAGACTTCCCACCTACTTCTGGGATGGAGCTGTCAACACAGCGTGTTACACTCAAAATCATACCCTGATTAATAAAGATCATGACAAGAATCCTTATGAAATTATGGCTGACAAGAAACTAACACTGAAATACTTTCATGTGTTTGGAGCTAAATGTTTTGTGCTAAAAGAAGGAAACGAGCATCTGGGAAATTTTGATGCTAAAGCCGAAGAAGGCATTTTTCTTGGCTATTCTCTAGAATCTAAAGCTTACAGGGTTTATATGATTACTGATCAGAAGGTGATTGAAAGCCTTAATGTAACATTCGACGACACCAAGTTAGCAAGCCTATAAAGAGAAAAGAATTTTGAATCTCTGGAATTTGAGAACCTTTCAGATGATCCCTTGGATATAGAAGAACCTGAGATTGCTAGAGCTATACCTACAGTACATGGAAATACTAATTCTGGATCAAGTGGTAGTAATGGTGGAAATAATGATTATGATAATCATAGAGGTACGCCTTCAAGAACTACCACACAAAGATCAGAATCATCAAGTCATGGTGGCAGCAACTCAGGGGGAGCAGGAAGAGGATCTACAAGTCATACTCAACATCATACCGAACAAGGGGAAATATCAAGATCTTATCTGCCTCGACAAAGAGTTTTGGAACAGAGACCATTCCTTTAAGTTGATCATTGGTGATCCTGACATAAGAGTGAGAACTAAACATGCCACTCAGAATGAATGTCATTTTTCAGGGTTTCTTTCAGAAAATGAACCAAAGAAAGTGGATGAGGCACTTGAAGATCCATATTGGGTTATTTCTATGTAAGAAGAACTCAATCAATTTGAGAGGTAGAAGGTATGGAAGCTGGTGCCCCGATCAAAAAATAAGTCAGTGACAGACACTAAATAGGTATTCAGGAACAAGTTAGATGAAGATGGAATTGTAACGAGAAACAAGGCCAGATTGGTAGCTAAAGGTTACTCTCAAGAAGAGGGTATAAATTATGATGAAACCTATGCACCAATAGTTAAAATTGAGGTAATCATGATGTTTATGGCATTCGCAGCACATTCAGACTTCAAATTTTATCAAATGGATGTGAAAAGTGCATTCCTGAATGGGGAGCTAGAAGAAGAAGTGTATGTGGAACAACCTCCAGGTCTTAAGCAAGCTCCAAGGACATGGTATGACACTCTCTCTGAGTTTTTACTTAAAAATAGTTTTACTAGAGGTGTTATAGATAAAACTCTGTTTCATAAAATGCATAAATCTAATATGATATTAGTTCAAGTATATGTTGACGACATTATATTTGGTTCTACTAATGATGATCTTTGCAAGAGATTTTCTAAGCTAATGCGGAGTAAGTATAAAATGAGCATGATGGGAGAGTTGAATTACTTTTTAGGATTACAAGTAAGTCAAAGGAAATATGGTATATTCATTTGTCAATCTAAGTATATCAGAGAACTTCTCAAGAAGTACAATCTGGAAGATTCAACTCCGGAAAAGACTCCAATGCCAACACCTCTAAGCTTGATCAGGACAAAACTGGTAAGAAAGTTGACATCACAAGCTACAGAGGTATGATAGGCTCATTATTTTATCTCACAGCAAGTAGGCCAGATATTATGTTTGTAACATGCTTATGTGCTAGATTTTAAGCTAACCCAAAAGAGTCTCATCTTATAGCTGTTAAAAGAATATTTAGATATCTTAATTGACTCCAAATCTTGGTATTTGGTACCCTAAAGGTACAGGTTTTGACCTAGTTGGCTATACATATTAAAATTTTGCAGGTTGTAAGATTGACCGGAAAAGTACCTCAGGAAGCTGTCAATTTCTTGGAAGAAGATTGGTATCCTGACATAGCAAGAAACAGCACTCAGTATCCACATCAACTGCTGAAGCAGAATACATAGCTGCTAGAAGCTGTTGTGCTCAAATATTATGGATGAGGAACCAACTCCGGGATTATGGCCTGTTAGTGTAAAAAATTCCAATATTTTGTGACAACACTAGTGCCATAACAATCTCTAACAACCCAGTTCAACATTCAAGAACAAAGCATATTGATATCAGGTATCACTTTATCAGAGATCATGTCACTAATGGCACTGTGGAACTATATTTTGTGCCCACAGAGGATCAAATTGCAGATATCTTCACAAAACCACTTGATGAAAACACTTTCTCTATGTTGGTTAGTGAACTTGGGATGTTAAATCTTTCTAATCAATAAATTAGAAGTAAGAAACTGCAATTTATCTTGATTAAATTCAAATGTCATTAAATTTCAATATTTTGAGGACATCTGAATTTACATGCCATTACTTATTTATCGTAATTCAAATATTTATGTGCTTGCATCTAATAGATACATGTTTTGGCACATTTATATTGAAGTTTGAAAATAAATTAATCATGTTGGTTAAGTTATGAATAGAACTTTGTAGCACATCTTTAAATTAGAAAGATTAAAATATTATCAATTCAATGATAATTATTTACATTTTTCTATAAATGTTGTGAGTTATTAATTTCAGGGGACTTTAAATAATTTATATTTAAAGAGGTCCATTAAAATTAATCTTAACTGCAGCATAATCATTTTTCATAAAAATATGGTATTATCAACTTAATGACAATAATTTTATAGTTGTGAAAAATAATTATGATTTATCAGGAATTTTCAAGTGATAGTGGTCGCCACAGAGAACTTAGAAAATTTTTAAGTATACTTCTCCTGTGGTCGCCACATAGAGGTTACCTTAGAAAAAATTCTAAGTGAATTCCTCCTGTGGTCGCCACAGAGGAGGGTACTTAGAATATTTCTAAGCATATTTCTACTGTGGTCACCATAGAGGAAGTACTTAGAATAATTTTAAGCTATTGTCCCCCTGTGGTCGCTACAGGAGAGGATTTTCTATACTGTGGTCGCCACAGAACACAACACTTAGAGAAAATTTCTTTTGTTATTTGTCAGTATATACACACACCTCTGTTTATTTCTAGATATATACACACAAGCAAAAATAACTAGTTGGAAGAGAGGATAGGCAAATTTTTTCGATCATTACCCTATCAAACTGTTGCCAAAATTCATAACGTTTACAGTTTTAGGTAGCCCACTTCATAAGGATCAGTTTGATACCAAAATCCACAAGGTTCACCATAGTTTTTCAGAGATCAAGTGACCTTGTTCGGGGGTATTAAGACTGTGTTTGGTTAAGTTGGGGTAACTGTTGGTGAGGCTACGTAGCTGTATGAACAGTTACGTGATAACTCAACATGAGAACAACACTAGAACATGAAAGGTTAATAATACTACGTCTACACAAGAAATCAGAAGAAATGAAGATAAGACAAATACAAAGAATCAAAAGATTAGAAGAAGGCTTGAAGTCTGTTTACATGTCACTGAAAGAAGTTCATTAATATGATCATGCCTCAGTGAAGAATAAATGATAAAGACTTTCAGGATTTCAGAAATGTTGAAGATTCAGTGTATAAGTGCTACCAAAAGATTTCAGTGTATTGGCATTGATTGAAGATAGACAGTAGAAGATCGAGACTAAAACAAAAGAAGATATGCATGGAAAGAGTTAGAGGACTAGAAGATTTGTAGAAGATATCTGATTGATATATTTTAGGAGACAAAATTGTATTTCATATCAATTAGAAGTTATCTTGTAACTGTACTATATAAACACAGATTTAGGGTTTACACTATATGTGTTATAATTATCGAGAAGATTATACATTGTAACCTAGCAGCTCTTAGTGATATTTTGTTCATCATTGAGAGAGAACAACAGTTCTTATTGTAATAGAGTTTATTCAATATACTTGATCTTTGTTACATACTTGTGTTAAATTGATTTGATTGTGAAAACACTGTATTCAACCCCCTTCTACAGTGTTGTGTGACCTAACAATTGGTATCAGAGCTTTTCTGTTAACACACATACAGTAAAGATCCAAACAATCATGTCTGAAGAAGCACAAACTCCATCCAAGCCCACCAAAACTGAAGAAACTCAAAAGACTCAAACCCACAGTCGATATGAGACTATTAGGGTTCCCATACCGAGATCTTCTGAGTATCCCATATGGAAAGTGAAGATGGCTATATTTCTGGAAGCTACAGATCCAGAATACCTTGACAGAATTAATGAAGGACCACATAAGCCTACCAAGCTCTCTGTTGTAGTTGCTGATCAACCAGCAAAGACCATACCAAAAGAGAAAGGTGAGTACACAGCTGAAGACATCTCATCTATTTCCAAGGATGCAAGGGTAAGGCATTTGCTGCATAGTGCCATTGAAAATGTCATGTCAAACAGGGTAATTAATTGCAAAACTGCAAAGGATATATGAGATGCTTTGGAGATAAGATTCCAGGGAACTGATGCAATCAAGAAGAACATGAGGACTATACTCACTCAAGAGTATGAGCACTTTGACTCAAAAACTGATGAGTCTTTAACTGACTTATATGACATGTTTGTCAAACTCTTGAAAGATTTGTCACTGGTGGACAAGGAATATGATCTTGAAGATTCAAATCTAAAATTCCTTTTAGCTCTTCCTGAAAATTGGGTTTTGAAGTCTACTACCATAAGAGACAACTATGACCTTACTGAAACTACTCTTGATGAAATTTATGGTATGCTCAAGACTTATGAACTTGAGATGGATCAAAGGAGCCAGAGGTATGGAAGAAAGTCAAGGACAGTTGCTCTTAAGGCTGAGGAGGAATCTCCTAAAATGGCTGCCTCAAAGAGGGGAAAATGAAAGGCTCTCATCATAAAGTCTGATTCAGAGTCATCATATTCTAATGATGATGATGATTCAGAAACTGAAAGTTTACCTGAAATAGATGCTGATGAAGAGATGATGAAATTATGTGCTCTTATGGTAAAGGGTGTCACAAAGATAGCCTACAAGAAATTCAGAAAAGGCAAGAAGTTTTCCAGGAAAAGTTGAAGTTCTGATAAGAAAGGGTTCAGAAAGTCTGAAGGAAAGGGAGGAAAGTCTGACAGAGGAGACAACTCAAATGTCAAATGCTACAATTATGGTGAAAGAGGCCACATATCTCCTGACTACAAGAAAGGAAAAAGTGACAAAGGCAAGGCACTTATCACAAAGAAGAAAATCTGGGCAGACACTTCAGATTCTGAACATGAGGTGAACTATGCTCTGATGGAAAATGCTGATAGCAGTCCTGAAACTGCTGAATTGAAGGTACCTCAAACAACTTATGCCTTCCATACTGATGATATTACTGAGTTGAGATTATATCTTAAAACCATGTTCATTAGTTATAGAGATCAGACTTTAACATGTGAAAGATTAATATCTGAAAATCTTGCTTATAAAAAGAGAAATGATTATTTAGAAAAGGAGTTAGTTTTTCTTCATCAAACTAAGAAAGAAAAAGATGATGCTTTATATGTTCGAGATGAAGTGTTAAAATTTAATGAATCTCTAAAAGCTGACTTAGAAAAGGAAAGAGAGATTATCAGAACTTGGACTAACTCTGGCAGAACAACTCAGAATTTATTAAGTAGTGGAAAATGGAAAGAGGGCTTAGATTATGGAGATGATAAAAGTGAAAAAGGAACTGAACAAATTGAGCCAATTGTTTCTAAACAGACTGCTAAACCAAAGGTAAATCCTGTTAAGTTTGTAGCAAAAACTGTAAAGTTTAATTCTGAAAAGATGAAAGAGTCTGTGACAGAAGTCAAATATAAGTCAACTTCTGACAAATTAAAATAGGATAAACCAGCTGAAGTCAATATAGGCTTAATGACAAAGAAGCAGCTTAAGTATAAGCTGAAAGAGATTAGGAATGTTAACAAGGTAAAGGAAGCTAGGAAAAATAGGAATGGAAAGTAAGGTGTGAACAAAAGCAATAATTATACGCCTGTTTCTAATGCTCCTAGAAAGAAATGTTATAACTTTGGAAACTCTAACCATCTTGCTTCTTTTTGCAGGAAAAATAAAGATATAAACTCTTTACCTCCTAGATCAGGAGTTAAGAGTCAGTCTGTTAGGTTTAAACCACAAAATCCTTGTTTTCATTGTGGTAGTTTATGGCATTCCATTTGTTAGATATGTTTGTGATGTCATGTCTAATGATGATTTGTGTTTAGTTTTTAGATCTTAACTAACATGACAAATCAGGACTTAATTGGAAATCAGTACTTATACTGAAGTCAGAACTTAAGATATCAGAACTTAAGTTGTCAGAACTTAAGTTATCAGAAGATATTTATCAGGAGATAATATCAGGACTTAAGGAGACTTTCAGATAAGGAAGGCGACTGATTGAAAGGAAAGAAGATCGAGACTAAGACAGGAAGAGATATGCATGAAGAAGAATTCTATGAAGAATAGAATACTTGGAAGAAAAGATAACTGATTAATATATTTTAAGATACAAAATTATATTCTATATCAATTAGAACTTATCTTGTAACTGTGTGTCTATATAAACACAGCATAGGGTTTACAGTATATGTGTTATCTAATTCGAGAATATTATTCATTGTAACCCTAGCAGCTCTCGTGATATTTGTTCATCACTGAGAGAGGACGGTTCCATTGTAATACTGTTTTATTAATAAGATTATTCTGTGTTTCATACTTGTGTTCTTAATTCGATTTGCTTGTGCTAGACACTATATTCAACCCCCTTCTACAGTGTGTGTGACCTAACAAGTGGTATCAGAGCAATCTGTTAACATACATACAGTAAAGATCCAAAAACAATCATGTCTGAAGAAACACAAACTCCAACCAAGCCCACCAAAACTAAAGAAACTCCAAAGACTCAAATCCATAATCGATATGAGACTATTAGGGTTCCCATACTGAAACCTTCTGAGTATCCCATATGGAAGGTGAGGATGTCTATGTTTCTGGAAGATATAGATCCATAATACCTTGACAGAATTAATGAAGGACCACATAAGCCAACCAAGCTCTCTGTTGTAGTTGCAGATCAGCTAGCACAGACTATACCAAAGGAGAAAAGTGAATATACAGCTGAAGATATATCATCTATTGCAAATGATGCAAAGGTAAGACATTTGCTGTATAGTGCCATTGATAATGTCATGTCAAACAGGGTAATTAACTGCAAGACTGCAAAGGAGATATGTGATGCCTTGGAGACAAGATGCCAGGGAACTGATTCAATTAAGAAGAACAGGAGGACTATACTCACTCAAGAGGATGAGCACTTTGACTCAAAACCTGATGAGTCATTAACTGGTTTATATGACAGATTTGTCAAACTCTTGAATGATCTGTCACTGGTGGATAAGGAATATGATCTTGAAGATACTAATCTTAAATTCCTTTTAGCTCTTCCTGAAAGTTGGGATTTGAAGGCAACTACTATAAGAGACAACTATGCTCATGATGAGACAACTCTTGATGAAATTTATGGTATGTTCAAGACTCATGAACTTGAGATGGATCAAAGAAGCAAGAGGCATGAGAGAAAGTCAAGAACAGTTGCTCTTAAGGCTGAGGAGGAATCCCCTAAAGTGGTTGTCTCAAAGAAAGGCAAAGGAAAGGCTCTCATCACAAAGTCTGATATTGAGTCATCAAGTCCTGATAGTGATGAGGATTCAGAAACTGAAAGTCTATCTGAGATGGACCCTGATGAAGAGATGATGAAGCTGTGTGCTCTAATGGTGAAAGGTATCACAAAGATAGCTTACAGGAATTTCAGAAGGGGAAAGAAGTTTTCCAGGAAAAGTGGAAGTTCTGATAAGAAGGGATTCAGAAAATCTGAAGGCAAAGATATAAAGTCTGACAGAGGAGATTACTCAAATGTTAAATGCTACAATTATGGTGAGAAAGGCCACATATCTCCTGACTGCAAGAAAGGAAAAGGTGACAAAGGCAAGGCACTTGTCACAAAGAAGAAAAGTTAGACAAACACTTCAGATTCTGAAAGTGAGGTGAACTATGCTTTGATGGCAAATGCTGATAGCAGTTCTGAAGCTGCTGAGTTAAAGGTACCTCAAACAACTTATGCTTTTCATACTGATAATATTCCTGAGTTGAGAAGATATCTTAAAACCGTATTCATTAGTTATATAGATCAAACTTTAACATGTGAAATATTAACTTCTGAAAATCTTGCTTATAAAAAGAGGAATGACTATTTAGAAAAAGAGTTAGTTATGTTCCATCAAACTTAGAAAGAAAGAGATGATGCTTGTTATGTTAGAGATGAAGTGTTAAAATTGAATCAATCTCTAAAAACTGAGTTAGAAAAGGAAAGAGAGATTATCAGGACTTGGACTAACTCTGGAAGAACGACTCAGAATTTGTTAAGTAGTGGAAACTGGAAAGAGGGCTTAGGCTATGGAGATGATAAGAATAATAAAGGAACTGTAGAAATTGAGCCTATAGTTGTTAAACAAAAGCCAAAGGTAAATCCTGTTAAGTTTGTAGCTGTAAAGTCTGATATTGATAAATCAGAAGTTAAAGAGAAATTAACTTCTGACAAACCAAAACAGGATAAGCCAACTGAAGTTAACATAGGCTTAATAACAAAGAAGCAGCTTAAGCATAAGCTGAAATATGTTAAGAATGTAAACAAGGTAAAGCCACCTAGGAAAAATAGGAATGGAAAGGAAGGTGTGAATAAAAGCAATGATTATAAGCCTGTTCCTAATGCTCTTAGAAAGAAATGTTACAACTGTGGAAATTCTAACCATCTGGCTTCTTTTTGCAGGAAGAATAAAAACATAAACTCCTTACCTTCAAAATCGGGAGTTATGAGTCAGTCTGTTAGATATAGGCCACAAAATCCTTGTTTTCATTGTGGTAGTTTATGGCATTCCATTTATACTTGTAAGGAATATCATAGTTTGTACTATGATTATTATCAAATAAAACCTTCTTTAAAGAAATTAGCATTATTCCTTCTAGTGTAAGTTCAGATGCAAAGTCTGATACTGTAAATTCTGATAAGAAAAATGTTAACATAAACTCTGATGTTAAATCCGCTGCAAATGTTAACAAACTTAATAAGGCCAAAGGATCCAAGCAAGTCTGGGTCCTTAAAACTAATCATTAGTGGTCTTTGTGATTGCAGGGCAACATGAAAAACATCCTAGTTCTGGACAGTGGATGTTCAGGACATATGACTGGTAATAAAGCCCTGCTATCAGACTTTGTGGAGAAAGCTGACCCAGGTGTTTCTTATGGAGATGACAACATGGGAAAAACTCTAGGATATGGCAATATCAATCTTGGGAATGTCATCATTGAAAAAGTAGCTCTAGTCTCAGGACTTAAACATAATCTGCTAAGTGTTAGTCAAATCTGTGACAGAGGTTATCATGTGGATTTCTTTGAAGAACACTGTGAAGTGGTAAGCAAATCTACATGCAAAGTTGTTCTAAAGGGATACAAGTATGGTAACATTTATGAAGCTAAGCTTTCAACAAGTTCTGATGGTTCTGCAATTTGTCTGTTAAATAGAGCATCAATTGAAGAAAGCTGGGATTGGCACAAGAAAATCTCTCATTTAAATTTCAGCAATATAAATGCACTAGTCAAGAAAGATCTTGTGAGAGGACTGCCAAAATCAGTATTTGCCCCTGATGGCCTTTGTGATTCATGTCAAAAGGAAAAACAAAGAAAATATTAATTAAAAAGCAAGACTGAATCTTCAATTCTTGAGCCTTATCACCTACTACATGTTAATCTATTTGGTCCAGTGAATGTCATGTCTATTGCAAAGAAGAAATATGCTATGGTCATAGTAGATGAGTTTACCAGATACACATGGGTGTATTTCTTGCACACAAAAAGTGAAACTTCATCTATTTTGATTGATCATATCAAACAACTGGATAAATTGGCTAAAGACTCTGTAAAAATCATAAGAAGTGATAATGGCATTAAGTTCAAGAATTTGATTATGGAAGAGTTCTGCAAAGACCATGGAATCAAGCAGGAATTTTCTGCTCCAGGAACTCCACTGGAAAATGGAGTTGTTGAAACAAAGAATAGAACTCTTATTGAAGCTGCACGAACTATGCTTGATGAAGCAAAGTTACCAACCTATTTTTGGGCTGAAGCTGTGCAGACTGCTTGTTTTACTCAGAATGCAACACTTATCAACAAGCATGGAAAGACACCATATGAGATGGTGAAGAAAAAGAAGCCAAATCTGAAGTATTTTCATGTATTTGGATGTAAGTGTTTTATTCTTAAGACTCATCCTGAACAGCTATCCAAATTTGATCTAAAAGCCGATGAAGGAATTTTTGTTGAATATCCACTTTCCACAAAAGCCTTCAGAGTCTACAATTTAAGAACAAGGGTTGTCATGGAATCTATCAATGTCTCTTTTGATGATCAGCTGAGATTTGAGAATGAAGTTTTAAATTCTGATTCTGTAAATCCTGACAGTCTAAATCATGACAGTCTAAATCCTGACAGTCTAAATCCTGATACTGCAAACTCTGATGGGTTAAATTTTGATGTTATTGAAACTGTGGTAACTACGCCGAAGGAAAATGCACCTGTGCAGGGGGAGCAAATTGAAGATACAACCACATCTCAAGAAGCATCAGAACCTAGAACAGGCTCTTCAAGTTCTGATTTATCAAGTTCTGATTGGCCAATTTCTGATAATTCTGGAAACTCAAATTCTGAAGGATCCAACTCAGAGAGCATAATTTCAGGAGGAGCATCAGAATATGTTGATGGAGACAACATGGATCATGGGGGAGCATCCAGTTCTAGGGATAATCTTCCATCTACAAGGAAGTGGACTAAAGCACATACACCTGACTTGATTATTGGAGATCCTGAAGCAGGTATAGAAACTAGAACAACAACATCAAATGAATGTCTCTATCACTCTTTTCTTTCTCAGACTGAACTAAAGAAAGTGGAAGAAGCTCTTCAAGATGCTGATTGGGTGCATGTAATGCAGGAAGAGTTAAATGAATTTGAAAGAAATAAAGTCTGGACCCTAGTGCCAAGACCAAAGAACAGATCTGTTGTTGGTACAAAATGGGTGTTCAGAAACAAAACTGATGGTGATGGCATAATTACAAGGAATAAAGCAAGGCTGGTTGCAAAAGGATACTCTCAACATGAGAGAAATGATTATGATGAAACATTTGCACCAGATGCTAGATTGGAAGCCATAAGGATATTTTTGGCTTATGCTGCTCACAAAAAGTTTACAGTCTTTCAAATGGATGTAAAAAGTGCTTTTCTTATTGGAGAATTTGAAGAAGAAGTATATGTTGAACAACCTCCAGGTTTTGTAGATTCAAAATTTCCTAATCATGTCTACAGACTTGATAAAACACTTTATGGCCTTAAGCAAGCTCTAAGAGCATGGTATGAGACATTAGCTCAGTTTCTTATGGAAAGTGGATTCAACAGAGGGACTATTGATAAAACTTTATTTTATCTCAACCATGGAAATGACTTACTTTTGGTACAGATATATGTTGATGATATCATTTTTGGTTCTACAAATGACAGACTTTGTAAAAGGTTTTCCAAGCTAATGCAGTCAAGATATCAAATGAGTATGATGGGAGAACTTAGCTATTTTCTGGGCCTTCAAGTCAAGCAGAATGAGGAAGGAACTTTTATTTGTCAATCTAAGTACACCAAAAATTAGTTGAAGAAATTTGGAATGCAAGACTCTTCAAGTGCATCCACTCCTATGGCCACTGCAACAAAATTGGATAAGGATACCGGTATATCAGTAGATATTACTGATTACAGAGGTATGATTGGCTCATTACTCTATCTAACTACATGTAGACCTGATATCATGTATGCTACCTGTCTTTGTGCAAGATTTCAAGCAGATCCAAGAGAACCTCACTTAACAGCTGTGAAAAGAATTTTCAAGTACCTTAAGGGTACAGCTGATCTGGGATTTTGGTATCCTAGAGAATCAGACTTTAAGCTAATAGGTTACTCAGATGCAAATTTTGCAGGATGCAAAATTGATAAGAAAAGCACAAGTGGAAGCTGCCAATTTCTTGGAGGCAGATTGGTTTCTTGGTTTAGCAAGAAACAAAAGTCAATTTCCACATCAACTGCAGAAGCAGAATACATTGCCGCAGGAAGCTGTTGTGAACAGATTCTTTGGATGAAGAATCAGTTACTGGATTATGGGTTAACATATTCTAAAATCCCTATTTACTGTGATAATCAAAGTGCTATTGCTATGACAGGTAATCCAGTTCAACACTCAATGACAAAGCACATCAGCATTAGGTACCACTTCATAAGGGAACATGTGATGGAGGGTACAGTGGAATTGCACTTTGTTCCAACAGATCAACAACTAGCAGATATCTTCACAAAACTACTGTGTGAAGCTACTTTTACAAGATTGGTAAATGAACTTGGAATAGTTTCAGGTTCTTTCTCTAAATCTGCTTAGTTTATGTTCTGATACATCAGACTTTATAATCAGTATTTACAGATATTACTATCTTTGTGTATTCTGTGCTTAAATTAAAATTTTCTAAGTGCTGATTGTTATCTGATGTGAATTTCTAAACTCTGATAGTGATATAAATATTTCTGTGACTATTCAATCCAATGAGGATAATTGTGCTAGATGCTGACCTATTAGTCTTTAATATACTAAAGATCCCATGTTTGAAGTAATAGTTTATGTGGAAATCTTTTAACATAAGCAAATTCTGATACTGAGCTTGGTTAGGTTTACTTTGTGTATCTTATTACTAAGTCAAAAACTAGAATAGTGCTTCTTATCTGTTAAGTTATGATGTTGGTAAATCTTATTGATGTACTAAGTGCTGATAAGCCTCACTTATCAAAAGAAAAAAAAAAGAAATAAAAATCGGGTACTCCTTTGAGATCTAGAGAAAAATACATGTGGAAGGGAAGACCCAAGTGCATTGCTGGTATTAAGTAATATGCATTAGAAAAGCAAAATAAATTTTCTTGGTGACTTTTCATATTCTCTGATTACTGGAGAAATACTCTGATAATAACATAAATTCTGATAAGCAGTCGTGACTCTCTTACACTGGGAAGCCACTGTAAAAAGGAATTTCAAAAGATGCATAAAATGAGCACAAAACAGTTGAGGTGGACTTATGCATGAACTCATTCTGTAGTGGACTTCAGACTTATGACAGATTTTGAGCAAAGTTCCGAGTTATGCCTTATTTCTAAGATGTACTGAAGTGAATCAGACTTTACTCTTTGTCTAATATTTAGCTTAATGCACACACTTACACTCCACATGAATGATGAAAATTACTATGGTGATCAATGTTATTTTAGATGAATTGTTTAAGTGTCAGTTGCATAAATTCTGAGGACAAGTTCTGATGGAAGTTCTGATGATTAATTATGTTAAAACCAAATCAGTATTTGTGTGAAGAATTACAGGAATAAACATTCACTTTTCGAGTTCATAATCCATATTCTGATGACTTTTAAATTCTGATGAATAATTAAGTTCTGATACTGACGTGGCAGTATTTATTTACTTGGTTTACTTTTAAGTCAATATTTGAACGGTTATATTTTTCAGAATATTGGACTATGTGAGATAAAGTAGTAATAATCATTTGTTTAGTGGGAACAGTTTCTTTTTGAAAAACTGAACGTGCAAAGTAATCATTACTTATTTATCGTGCACATTAACTTTTCTCTTAACTGCTGCATGACTGACAGGTGTAAGGTCTGTTCCACTTCTCAATAACTGTTGTCACGTGGGTTGTCTAAGTAAAAGAGATAAAAGATTTTCAAATCTTTTATTCACATATCTATTCTATTCACTCCTTTTCTTTTTCTTATTCTCTCACATTTTCTGACGGTTTTCTATACAGACATTTCATCAAACACCTTTCAGGCACACTTTTTTCTCACTTATTTCTGATGGCGCCCAAGGATTTAATTGTTGATGGAGCCAAGTTTATACCCAATAACTATGCTGCAATCCTGAACAAGGCTAAAGCTCCATCAGATCTGCACTTTGTGCAAGATTTCTTAGCCAATAGTGAGATTGGGTATGCTTTGACCTAATCCCAATCTATTTCAAGCAAACAAGTGCTGACATTTTGGCGAACTGGGCTTTTTGATAATGGTGGTGCTGCTGGTTCACCAAGCATAATTTTCACATCAGGAGATGTCGAACATGTGGTTACTCCAGGAGCAGTTCGTAAAGCTCTCCACTTACCTGAAGGTTGTTCATCCTCAACAGTGGAGGATCCTGTTTTACAGCAGCTTATGGCCAGTCTGGGCTATGAGAAAAGTTTGGGAAAGCTGGGTCAACTGAAAAGATCAAATATCAGAAAGGAATGGAGCTTTTTCTTTGATTATATCTGCAAGGCATTTGCCAATAAATGCTCCAACTTTGATGTTATTCCCATCATGAGTCAGCAAATCGGGTATGCCCTTATCCATCAAACTCATTTTGATTTTGCAAATGTTGTGCTAGATTTTATAGGGGATAGGATGACAGAGGATAGGAATGTAGTATACTTTGCTAGATTTTGTCAGCTTATATATACTTATTATTGTGCTGATGAACCCCAACCAGCCAGTGATTTAATTTCACCCTTTAAGCTTACAAAAAGGGCCTTTAATGATTTGTTAAATGCTGACAATAAGAAACAAGTGCTGAGACCCTTACAGATTCCTCAGTCAGTAAAAAAAATCTTGGTAAATGCTGATCTACAAACTTATACATCTGTCTATCCTGATGTTCAACCCACTAACTCATCACAACCAACACAACAACCATCAGAACATACCATCTCTCACCAACCTCAAACACAACCACAACCTTCAGCACATCCGTTAAAGCCTTCTTCTTCAAGAGCAAAGAGGACTAAGATAGTACCTCAGTCACAATAGAAAAGAATGAGGATAGTTCTGAGAGATGAATCAGAAGATGAGGCACAGGTTCAACCATCAGAACCTGTTGTTGTAGAAGCTGAGAAGATCTCTTCTCAGAAAGATACTGAAATTGGGAGTTCTAGGCTCATCAAAAGGCTTAGAAAGCTAAATTCTGATGATGAAGCTCCCAAAGTCTTTACTTTAGCAAAGAGACTTAAAAAGCAAAGAGCCAGGAGGGCTGTCAGTGAATCATCACACTCTGAAGAAGTTCTGGAAGCAGCGGCTAAGTAAGGAGGTCAAGAATCTCTGATCTCAACAGAACCTATAGTAATTGAATTACTTTCCACAGCTGAATCAGACTTTACTCAAGCTAAAAAGTCTCCTATTCAAGAGCAAGAGGAAATTCCAGAGCAAGTGCCTACACCTCCTGTGTCTCCTATCATTAATCCAGTACATGCTGAAGACCCAGGTACAAGTGCTGAAATAGACATACATAACTTGGTTGTGCCTGAGGTCTATACTTGGAAGCTCCACCAGCTCAACTCACTCCACCAACAACACCAATTTTGGATGCTGATTTTAATGCAGATATTCCAACAACACAAGTTCTGAATCTAGATGATGAAGATCAGATTGTAGGTGGGCATCACAATTTGGATGTTGATCAGAACTTAGTTGCAGATCATAATTTAGAGGATGATGTTGAAAGCTCTATAGCCTCACATATTGTTATTCTATCAGAGGATGCTGATACTGCAGGCTCTATAAGTTCTGATGTTAACAATGCTGAAATTACCAGTGAAGTTGCTACAAATGTAGATGCTGATGCAACTGGTCCATCTGGACATGCACCTCAACAAGCTCCATGCAAAGCTAATCTAATCAAGAAGTTTGTTAGAGAGGATGCACCAGTATCTTGGAGTAAAACTCCTAGAGGAAAGGAGTGGACTAAGGAGTGGAACAAGTTGATTTTGTTCCTACTGAAAAAATTCTTGCTGAGTACCTAGCCAAAGCTGATGAAATATTGATAAATGATAATTTCAAGGCACAGTTGAGAGTTACTGCATTGAATACTAGGCACCTTCAAGCTCAACACTCAATAACTCATGACAAGGTGAACAAAATTCAAGAATCACTGATCCAACAAGATATAAATGTAAAATTGGAAAAGAACAGATTTTTTAAGCCAGCCTTTGACCGAATTGGGTATATTGAAAAGACTCAGGAGAAGCAACAAGATCAGATTTCTGAAATTCTAAAGAATCAAGCTTCTCAGCAAACTCAACTCAATGAGATCCAATCCTCAGTGGAATTGCTTGTCTCTCTTCTTCTACCTGCTGATGCTAAAAAGGGGGAGAAAGTAATTAAGTCCAAATGCAAATCTAGTCAAGTACTGAAGGGTAAGGATGATGGAAATAATGACCAGGGAAACTCTGCAAAGGGTGGAGGTCATGGTCAAGGTCAAGGTTCTTCATCTAGGAAAGCTGAAACTTCTATACAGAGATCAAACTCTGATGCTGATAGAAGAATAAGTTCTAGTAAACAAGTTTCGACAAAGCCTGATGTTCCTACACAGGGTGAAAGTCAAGAGTTTATGCACAAACTGAAGCTCAAGGGGAAGGAAACAATAGTTTACTATCAAGACCCTAAGTTACAGAAGCTGGATGAAGAAATTTCAAAGAGATTATTTCTTAAAGAAAATCCAGGAATGGACTTTGAAAGTCTAAAGGAAGAAGAAGCCAGACTTAAAGCAGAAAATGTCAAATTCAAGTCTAAAGCTTCTATTGTTGAAAAGAAACTTCCAAAGCCTAAAGGTATTGTGATTAAGGAGAAGACAAATTCTGAGGCAACCAAAGCCAAATCACAAGTAGAGGTAGATCCAAGATCCAAGGGCAAAGCAAAAATTGATGAACCTGTAAAGGTATACATGCCAATCATGGATCTGGAAGTAAAATCTGATGAAGATACTAGTCTGATTTTGAAGAAGAAGGATATTCAAACAACCTCTGACAGAGCTCATATTGTTCAAGATCAGGACTTAGTAAAATCTGATATTACAGTGAAGCAAGCAACCTCTGACATAGCTCAAGTTGGCTTGATATCAGAAGATAAAAAAAAGGAAACCTCTGACATTGCTCATGTTAAACCTTCAAGGATGTTACTACCAGGATTCAAAAAAGCTCAACAGACTCAACCTTTGAAGACTACATCAAGTGGTTTTGAAGCAAGATTTGTTCAAGGAAATGAAGCAAGAGACAAATCAGGATTGGGTAGTTCTAAAGAGAAGAGAGTAAACAATACTACCAATGATCCAACTTCCTTAAGTGAACCAGGAGTAGGAACAACTCCTGAGAAATTGAATCAACTTGAATCTGTACAAATGGTTTACCACTCTATTTTGAAGGAAGATGTAATGTTATACTTTATGACAGATGGGAGGGTATTCCAGATTAGGAAGAATGCTATTCCATTGAAGTATTTTGAAGAACTGGAACATGTTCTATTTCTACTTCAAGTGAAAAACAGATCAACAGATGGTGCTGCAGGTTATTTAAAATCAAATATTCAAAGACAGAAGAGGCTTTACTCTGTAAAGTCTGACAACCCATACTGTCCTAAGTATAGATCTCATAGTGGAGATATTGTTGAAATGAAGCCTAATAATGCTAAAATCATCACTACATTTTTTGGTATTAAGGGACTTGAATTCAATCTAGAGTCTGATAAATCCTATATCATCAGACTAGATCAGGATATAAAGAAAGTAAAAATAAATGATCTCAGGGCTGCTATCTTTCAAACTGGTGAAGATACAGTTGAACTGAAAAATGCTAAAAGGAGGATGGTCAATGAACTTGAATATGCTAGAACACTTTTGAAGAACTATCTCAGAACAACTCCTGACATCAAAGAGATCAGAAATTGAAGCCAAGTCAAAGATCTACAACTGCTTAAATTCTAAAGTGTATACAGACTGAAGCTGATATCAAACTTTAAGGATGGTAAAGCTACAAGGACTGTAAGTTGTAGTTATCTAGTCAAATTCTCATGCATTTGTACTTAATGTTTTTGACATCATCAAATATCTGTTGAACTTATATATTATGCTAATTTACAAGTTGGGGGAGATTGTTAGATATATTTGTGATGTCATGTCAAATGATGATTTGTGTTTAGTTTTCAGATCTTAACTAACAGGACAAATCAGGACTTAACTGGAAATCAGTACTTATACTGAAGTCAGAACTTAAGATATCAGAACTTAAGTTGTCAGAACTTAAGTTATCAGAAGATATTTATCAGGAGATAATAACAGGACTTAAGGAGACTTTCAGATAAGGAAGGCGGCTGATTGAAAGGAAAGAAGATCGAGACTAAAACAGAAAGAGATATGCATGGAGAAGAATTCTATGAAGAATAGAATACTTGGAAGAAAAGATAACTGATTGATATATTTTAGGATATAGAATTATATTCTATATCAATTAGAACTTATCTTGTAACTGTGTGTCTATATAAATATAGCATAGGGTTTACACTATATGTGTTATCTAATTCGAGAATATTATTCATTGTAACCCTAGAAGCTCTCATGATATTTGTTCATCACTAAGAGAGGACGGTTTCATTATAATACTATTTTATTAATAAGATTATTCTGTGTTTCATACTTGTGTTCTTAATTCGATTTGATTGTGCTAGATACTATATTCAACCCCCTTCTACAGTGTGTGTGACCTAACACCATTTGTACTTGTAAGGAATATCATAGTATGTACTATGATTATTATCAAATAAAACCTTCTTCGAAGAAAGTTACTTTAATTCCTTCTAGTGTAAAGTCTGATATAAATTCTGATAAACAGCATGTTAGCATAAACTCTGAAACTAAATCCGCTGCAAATGCTAACAAACTTAAAAAGACCAAAGGATCCAAGCAAGTCTGGGTCCTTAAAACTAATCATTAGTGATCTTTGTGATTGCAGGTGTAACACCCCCAGATCCGGGGTCGGGGATCCGGGTCGTCACGGTCTTTCTTTCCATAATATCACTTCACTTAATTAATAAATAACCTTATGCTGTGACCCCACACTAACACACACCACAACCCGTTATAGTCTCAGAGATGAAATTTAAATAAGTACAAGTCTTTGAATCCACAATTTAAAAGTTATTACAACCCAAAATGATTACTTGATAAATTTACAGTTAATTGCCATTATCTGCCACAAGTTATAATTATACATAATTGATTCTCAAAAGTAGATGGTCTGATCTACAATAGATCTACCTCTGCAGCTATAGCAGCTACAACATCAACGGGAAGACGCAGGACGCTTCCCACGCGCTTGCGCTGGGTCTGCTGGAGTCTGGCCATCTTTCCTAACTGTTGTTGTGTGATGAAGAAATAAAGCAAGGGTGAGCAGCAAGCCCACCAAAATAATATATATAATGATTTACAATATATGAGCCTACTCATAATACTCATGAAAGTCTTGGTCAAAAGAAATGAACCAAGTTTGATATCTTAATGCGATGAAGTCGCAAAATATTCAGTATATATACATATATACTTTTCAAAATATTGGAAGTCCTCTTCCATGCATAATATACACAAAGTCCCAGTGTATAACTGTATAAAAAAAATATCGTTGCAAGGTGATCTCATATATCTAACCTTGTCTCAACGTTTTTCTGAAAATCTTTGTCATTCATAAGACAATTATTAATTAGATATAAGTTTAAAAGATGAAGTTACAAGATACCCCAATATACTTATATCTTTCCCAAATACTACTTGAACTACCACCGTTCAAGTTATAAATTAGCTTCAAAAGTTCATCACATAGATGAGACTATAAGACAAGATTTGAATAGATTAAATCTTTAAAATATTATCAAAATAAAATGAAGTTACGAGATACTTCATTTGATGTAAACATCATTTTGAAAACTTGACCCTGCCAACACTCAACAATCGCCCAACCGTAGCCTTTCTATCGAAGTGCTCTGGGTAGTGTTGCAGAAATTATCCAATTGGATGATGAACTCATTACGGGAGTTTGCCGCGCCAGGAAGACCACTTACGATGATCAGTCGTAGTAGTACAACCCCACCATTTTCTACATGTAGAGGAGAACCTGTCGGATTTACTTGTCAACCGAACACTGAACTCCTAAGGAATGGACCGCCTTAGCGGAACTTCCAGGCCATTTGGGCCAATATAATAAGGCTGGGCCGGCGCTACTCGGCCACTTACGCCACTCCTAGTTCAGATGAAATCCATGACTCTGAAACGTAAAGCTCGTCCCCACTTTCCCCAAGTAGAAACTTGTTGATACGGCTCCACCAAGAAGTCGTATCCATTTGGAAAGGAGAACTCACCGATATTTCCCAGGCGATGCCTGTTAATGGATTAACTTGTTCCAAGAATTTTACTTCCCGAGTGTTGGGTAAGTAATCAATTCATTTATCAAAACAGCAACCTTGTTGCGAATATAAAACACACCACAGAGCCGGATCCCTCAGGTTTTGAGCGAGTATTTAAATCCCCTTCGAAAGGAGGATCTTTAAAAAAAATGAGTTTTGGGATCCGCTCTAACTTTTAAAAAAATCATTTTGAAGACTCGCAAAACATTTTTAAGAATGTTTGGAGTGAAGCTGATTTAATGAAGTAAATCAGTCCCCAGAATATTTAGAAAATGTCTGAATATTATTATTTAAATAATATTCCCATAAAGAATAATCTTTATAAAATAATTGAAGTAGAAGTATTAAAACTTATACTTGAAATGAATAACAAATAATCAAAGATATACTTATACGAAAGTAATATCTTTATTTGAATAATCAAAAATAAGTTTGATTATCGACACCTTATTCTTTAATAAAATAAAGAATATATCTCAGCAAATAATCGGAGTCATAGATCCTCAAATGAATATTCAAATAATATTCAATAAATAAAATAAGCTGAGTCATAATACCTCGAATGAATATTATAAATAATATTCATTAAATAAAATAAAGGAGTCATACATCCTCAAATGAATGTCCAAGTAATATCCAATAAATAATGTAAAGGAGTCATACGCCTTCGAATAATATTCGAAATAATATTCAATAATAAAATAAAGTTAAAGTTATCGAATAAACCTTATTCGATTAATAGTTTTAAAAACTATATCCATATATATATATATAAATAAATATATATATATATATAATATACTCGGGAACATCGACTCCCGGTTTAGAAATATGTTCACCTTTTATCCCCTATACTAAGGGTATACGCAACTACTTGCTTATTTCTAGCATAGGTATTATGCAACTATAAGCATTGAAATCAACAGATAGATAACCAGATTACGAAACAGACATGCATATATACCATATTAGCATGTTCCAATATATCGCAAAATTTGCTAATAACAATCATGCAATATCACAAGATAATGCATATACATATATTTACATCACAACAACAGTATAACGGGTAGAAAACTTGCCTGAGCGACTTGGGGGTGAGAAAGGCTCGGGACGAGTCTGATAACCTATAAACAACAAGTAAGTTGGAATTAAACCAAAATCACTTGTAAATCTATACTTTAACTAACTTAGACTCTAACGCTTGTTTTGCGCTCACTGATTTGCTTAAGTCACTCGGGTACCCTCGGCTCCACCATTTTTAATAATTTAACCTTTACGAGTTTTAAAACGATTCTTTCGCGAATGTCTTACCAACTGCCTAACACACTTACCATAAATGTTTCACACATTAATTAACCCTTTTTGGTCTTTAACCTATGTTTCAAAGTAAGGCGAGGGGAAAAGTTTCGTTCGCGAAACGCCGTTACTTGAAACGGTCGTTTCTCCTAAACCGTGCATCGGAATCGAACGAACTACATATCAAAACGAAGCTCGTAACATGAGCTATCTAAACATGGCAGTGGTCATAAACTAGCAGGGGGTTCTCGGGTCCTAATGCTATGCACAAAAACAGTCCAAAGAAAATCGGACGTTACGACGGCTATGTTTACGCGATTTCCCAAATTTAAACCAACTCAAAACAACCACAATCCAACCCCAATTCATAACCCAATCCAAACTCCATCCAAAATACATTACAACAGCCCCAAACAAATCCATATTAACCATTTATACTTATTCCTCACATGAACTAAAAGTTTTACTTAGGTTCTTTAACTAATTACCAAGATTTACAACTCCAACAATACAACAAAACCAACTAATCTCTACAAACTCAACCAAACTTCAACCAATCAAGCATCATGCCTCACATATGCTATATCAAACACATTCAATCCTAATTACTCAAAACTAAAGCTAGGGTTTGTAGTTTATACCTTCCTTGGAGAGTGGAGAATCAAGAGAATGGCTTGGAATCACCCTTAAAGTCCTTATCCAAGCTTAATCTAAACAAAACTTCAAGAACACAAATTTTAGTTCTTGAAAACACTATTCACCATCTTCTTTCATGATTTATAGAAAAAGATTGGCTTGGAATTAGAAGCTTAAACTTATAGGAAGTATGTAACTATCCATGGGGAAGCTTAGATAATTACCTTGCTAAATAGTAAGTGGAGGAGCTTGGACTTCCATTTTCTAAGAAAAGCACCCGAGAGCTTCAAGGAGAAGAAGAGAGATTTTTTTGTGTTTTGTGATTTGTTTTGCTTGGTTGCTAGATTTTTGTTTTGTTTTAGGCCAATTACCCATTTACCCTTGATTTTGTGTGGTTAACAATCCACCACATTTCCTTCCCTTCTATGTCATGCTTGCATCACTTTGTGATGTCATCACCCCTCCTTTATCCTCTTTCTATTGGTTGGATGACATCATCCCCCACTAATCCCTTTGATTAGCTTCTAATTGTTTGCCTAATGACCGCTGATCTGTTATACGGTTCGCTTAACTTTCGTTCTCGTTTCTCGTTTGAAGGATCATACCCGGGATCTTATTACTTAGGTTCCCTTAACCTTTCTCAATACATTATATTCCTTTTTATGATCCTCTATTATAATCCTTTAATTTAAATCCTTTTTATCCTGTTACCTTATACTCAAATCTCTCCGTATCTTGTGGATTTCCGGGAAAAACTAAAGTGTTCGGATTTGGATTCTGACGATCTTTACATACACATATATCCCATATAAAGTACTAATAAAATCTCAGAATATCCATATCAGAACCCCTACATAGTGTGGCGCGAAAAGTTTTCTCATTCAGCTAAAACACTATTCACAAGGGTTACAAAAAGTTGAAATTTTTTGGGGTTATTACAGTCTCCCCTCCTTAAAAGGATTCCGTCCCGGAATCAAACAGAAAACAAATGGGTATACTTTCTTAGCATTACACTTTCTAACTCTCGAGTCAATTTTCCCACATTGTGGTTCTACCATCAAACTCTTACTAGTTTGATAACCCTTCTCCTAAGCACTCGTTCCTTTTTACTCTATACCCTTCCTGGTTGCTCCATATAGGTTACGTCTAGTTGCATGTCTATGCGCTCATATGCCCCTATTTGTCTGGCATCCGAATTACACTTCCTTAACATTGATACGTGGAACACGTTATGAACTTGCTACAGGTTCGGGGGTAGGGCTAGCTCATATGCTAACTTCCCAAACGTCTTAATATATCCAAGGGTCCAACAAATTGTAGACTTAGCTTTCCTTTCTTTCTGAACCTCATCAATCCTCTTCAAGGGTTTCCAAGGGGATACCTATAACATTACTAGGCCCCCTATTTCATACTCTTTGTCCCTTTTTTTTTTTTTGAGTCAAATCAGCATACCTCTTATGTCCATCTTGGGTTACTACCAGCCGTCCTCTGATTAGATCTATTATATCCCTGGTCCTTTGGACTACTGCGGGTCCGAGCATCTTGCGCTCTACAACTTCATCCTAACATAAGGGAGATCGACATTATCTTCCCTCAAGGATCTCATAAGGCGATACCTCAATACTGACATATGATCTATTATCGTAAGAAAACTCAACCGCGTTAAATGATCATTCCAAATTCTTTCAAGTCTATTGCACAGACTCTCATTATAGCTTCTAGATTTATAGCTTTTGCTTATTAATACCCATTCTTTTCCAGTTCGTAATCGCTACTACCTTCCGTTCCTAATATTATACTGGTTATACTTTTGCTCGCTAGCGTTCTATAACCTTTTAATAACCACGTCAACCTTAGTATCACGAATGTGTTCCCATTCCGCATACTACCATAACTTTATTACTCCTTTTTCAGTTGTTTCCATTTTCCAAAATTTGATCAATCAAATAGAAGTAAAGGAATTTGTTGAGAGATCACTATGATCATGAACACTTGTTATATCGCATAGTTAGTACAGAAGGTGGCCAGCCTTTAGTACTTGACAAGCAATTAAACAATAGTTGGTATCCTACTAGGCTTCTATCACACAGATAGACAGTCATTCGGCAATACCTCCCCTTCTGGAAGGGTTGTTCTTCTCAAATTACATGAAATGAAAAGAAGAGAAAAGAACGAACTGAAGAGAATTGTATATATGAAAAAAATATACTGCCACAAAATATCTGGCTTGGAACCTACCTCTGAACTATAGAGGTTTGTCATAGAAGAACAAAACATATATGTATTTATATCAACATGAAGTATTATAGCATCGCATTTCACGTGCCTAAATATTTTCGCTATCCCGTCCATCATTCTATGGACCCATGCTCTTCTTCGAGCTTATACACAATCACCTTTGAAACTCCCTCGATTCCGAAAATCGAACCTGGGATCTCCTTCTAGATATCATCGTTACTAGAGTTCTATGCTTGCACCGCAACCTTCCTCGTATAATAATACGACTCTCTATTGGTAAGAAAGAATAAATATACAATAGGTAGATACTCTACTTAATTAGTCTATCAATGATAACTTATACACTACCATGACCCGATTAGTGGTACTCAATCTCAACACCCATTCCAATACAACTCTCACGGTTGTAATCAGCGCAATACTCGCAGAATCATTGCTGCCTTACTATGGTCCACCACTGACCTACTGTAGTCATTCATTTTCCATGAAGTCTTAATAGCTAACCATACGGAGTCCATACATCTCGTATCTAATTCTCCTAAGGAGTTAACATAACCACCAATCACAATTCATGAAGAACACTCCAAACTCTGACGTACTTTCATGACATGAAGCAGATAAAATTGCAGAAGAGTTTCAATCAAAGCAACGATAGCAGGTTAATACCATTTTTAATCATATGCCTTAAATAGAAGACTTAACTCAAAGGTTCGTCTAGTCCTTTTTGAAACATGGTCCTGGCTTATCTCAAGATAGGACCTTCTAAGATAGATAGCCCGTTCATGGCGATTACACGAATTAAACCTTTACCAACTACTATTACGGTTGGGTATTGCACAGTCATCAGAAGGAATGTCAATCTTCTAAACCATAATACAACCTTCACAGTTTTAACCATCATCACTGTATTCTTTTGGCACAAGCGCCTATAATTATCTTCTTACCTTTAAAGTGTCGGCCACCTCTTTGGCCTTTCCTGATAGTAAAATTTTCCTTACAGTCAATGTCATTTTAACCACCTCCAAATAAATTTTCTACCTTATTTCAATCACAGCTTATGTGAAAATGCTTTTCTTTAATATCTGATGAATAAATAAAAAAAATATCACCATTTTTCCATAAGTTATTGCCTCAATCTTTAGAGGTTAATCACTGTCACGACTGACTCTCAATCATACTTAGAACATCTTTTATCTTAGGTCCTAATTGCCCTGAATAATTTCGACCTTTACTGGTTCGATCCATACTTTCTCGTGGTTTAACACGTGCCCTACTTGGCATCATTATAATTACGTCATATTTCCTTTATCCACATTTCTATTCTTGAGAATTTTGAATATTACCTTTTTCCTTATAAAACCTCTAAGGTTATCCTTCAATCGTTCCTCCTGTATTCCCTATATACAGGGCATATCACAATACCATTTACTAATAGTAGAACCATTGTCTATATACTTTTGCAAAATATCTCCACTGATTCTTAAAGGTTGTTGTTACCTTAACCCTTTCCCAATCATACTGTCAAAACTCATACTGTCCCTATTAAGGGTGACATGCCAACCTTTATGCAGTCCCCTAGGATTCATTTTAAGTTACCGATGTTCTATCCTTAATTCCACCTTTAAAAGGTACCTGCATCCTTCCATGGATAAATCAAGTCATATATCCCTGATAAGGGTGTCTTATTCAATCATTCCCACCTCGATAGTATATGTCTAATTTCACAATAACATTTGTATTCAAAATGGGGTCAATCAATATGGCCTCCAAAAGATAACAACGGTTATCCGCTTGTCTTGCCTAATTTGGTAACGATAACAAGGATGTTCTGGAAGATATTGGTCATGTTCAACGTGAACTTCTTCTTAATAATTCCTCATTTACTTTTGTTGTTTATCTCAACAGTCACCTCAATATTGGGATATCTTTCATATCTGGCGTCTCCCTTTCTGGGTATCATGCCACCGGTCTTACACTTTACCTTCTTGAAGGTCACTTCCTTCACCCAATTTTCTTAATTTCTTACTTTCTTGTCTCCTCAGTCCATCCGCGTCTCATTATTTATCCTTCGAATTATCTCAAGGTTTCCTCGAATCTTCCCAACTTATAGGGGATAAAATATATTTATCTCTTATACCTTCAACCATCAATTTAACTCATGGTAAATCACTCTCATCCGGACGATTACCTACTTTTCTATTTCTATTTCTACGAGTCTTTAGGGTTTCCTCATACCCAACTCCCTTATCATTCCTCAAACTCTCTTGCCCTTATATTCCTTTCTCTTATCGTTATTTCATGAACCAACACAACATAAGCATTGATTTCAAACATCCCGTCATTCTGGATTCGTGTCTTCAGAACGAATCTTGATAACTTTTACAACTTAGATTCATAATTCATCATACTCGTCTGCCTTTGTTCTGGCTCTAAAGCTTTTACACTCTCTCCATAACCTTGGGAATTACTTTCCCGAAAACAATTGGCTGAACTTTAATCAGTTTATCATAACCTCTGGCTCCGTGCCTTTCTTGGTCTTTCACCAGCGGGTGGTCTCTCTCTTAGGAGGGTAAGTGACAAAATAGTCTTTTGTGATTCGTCAATCATTTAGAATCTCAAATAATTCCTATATTTCCTTTAGCCAGGCTCTTGCCTCGGCTGGGTCAGCTTGTTCCATGGAACTCTGAGAGCTTAGCGATTTAAAGGTCCTGAAAGAATTTCTCACCGCACTGTCTCCTCAGGGTGGTGGTTGGGGATAATAGTCTAAGTTCTTTTTAGACAGGTCCATGAATTGCCGTATAGGGGTACCATCTCGGGTTTCCTTTCCTTACTCGACTTTTGATTCCTCAGTCTAAATATTTCTTCCTACTCCCCATAATTGGGGTCATCTTACATAATTTAAACTCCTCATTTTCCACTTCATCATGTTATGGGTTCTTTCTTTCTTGATGGAAACCTCCCTGACTATCACACTCTGGGTTTGCCCTAAATCCTATTCCTCAAACTATGGCTCTCATCTAAGTTCTCATCCTTAAGCTCTTGAACTTTCGGAACCCAAATTCTATAGGAATACCTCATTATTCCCTTATCATCTTTCTCAGTATTAATCTCATATTTATTTGTTGGCTCTCTGCCTTCATTCATCACCTTTTTCTGGCACAATATGCTCTTTTCCAATAATTCGGTCTCTATTGCAATCTCAAACAGCTTTTCGGTACCGGCTCCGGTTACCTTCACTACTATTTCCATTTTCTCAAAATCTCTTATCAACTCTCCCAAAGACATTATCATCTTGAGTCTCTCCTTTTTACTAATGGCATCAGCCACCACATTGGCTTTCCCCGAATGATAAAGAATCTCCCAATCATAATTCTTGATTAGCTCTAACCGCCTCCTCTGGCGTATGTTGAGCTCTTTCTACGTAAGAATGTACTAGAGCACTTATGGCTTAGGTAATTCTCGCACTTCTCTCCATACAAGTAGTGCCTCCAATCTTTAGGGTAAAACTATTGCCACGAGCCTAAGCTCATGGGCGGGGATATCGAATTTCATATTACCTTAATTGTTTTGACGCAGACGCGATTATCTTATTGTGCTATATAAGAAGCACCCTAATTCCTTATGCGAAGCGTCACTTACAAATCACAAAATCTCATTTTCCATCCGGCAATGCCAACATAGGGAACGTCACCAACCTTTGCTTCGGTTCTTAAAAGTTGTTCTCGCATTTCTCTGTCCATTCTAACTTCTCAGTCTTACAAGTAAGCCGCGTTAAAGGGGCTACTATCTTTACAACTTGAACGAACCTCCGGTAGTGACCGGCCAATCCTACCTCTGGTAGTCGACCAAACCATGGTCATCAATTCATCAGTGGTCCTTTATCCAATCCTGTCAGGATCCTCCATGGGATCCTCCTCAACAACTATCCCTTCTAGGACAACATCCTCAACCGCTAAATCCTCAATATCAACATCATCCGGTCCTGCATTAGGACACTCTATCGGATCCACAATCCGATCTCCAATTAGTAATAAAACATCATCACGCTGTTGCTCCTCAACCTCAGGGTTCGGAGTCCCGCTACCATATACGATAACGAACTACGCTCCTATCACGATATTTATAAGGGTTCCCATAAGGGTTTTTAACTGTCAGTACTACGTTAGGTAGCCCGACTATGAACTTGGCAAGAGTTCTTATTATCTTAGTGAACTTATTATCTTAACGTCCCATCATCTCTGAGGTTTATAACGCTTAGCTCTGATACCACTTCTGTAACACCCCCAGATCCGGGGTCGGGGATCCGGGTCGTCACGGTCTTTCTTTCCACAATATCACTTCACTTAATTAATAAATAACCTTATGCTGTGACCCCACACTAACACACACCACAACCCGTTATAGTCTCAGAGATGAAATTTAAATAAGTACAAGTCTTTGAATCCACAATTTAAAAGTTATTACAACCCAAAATGATTACTTGATAAATTTACAGTTAATTGCCATTATCTGCCACAAGTTATAATTATACATAATTGATTCTCAAAAGTAGATGGTCTGATCTACAATAGATCTACCTCTGCAGCTATAGCAGCTACAACATCAACGGGAAGACGCAGGACGCTTCCCACGCGCTTGCGCTGGGTCTGCTGGAGTCTGGCCATCTTTCCTAACTGTTGTTGTGTGATGAAGAAATAAAGCAAGGGTGAGCAGCAAGCCCACCAAAATAATATATATAATGATTTACAATATATGAGCCTACTCATAATACTCATGAAAGTCTTGGTCAAAAGAAATGAACCAAGTTTGATATCTTAATGCGATGAAGTCGCAAAATATTCAGTATATATACATATATACTTTTCAAAATATTGGAAGTCCTCTTCCATGCATAATATACACAAAGTCCCAGTGTATAACTGTATAAAAAAAATATCGTTGCAAGGTGATCTCATATATCTAACCTTGTCTCAACGTTTTTCTGAAAATCTTTGTCATTCATAAGACAATTATTAATTAGATATAAGTTTAAAAGATGAAGTTACAAGATACCCCAATATACTTATATCTTTCCCAAATACTACTTGAACTACCACCGTTCAAGTTATAAATTAGCTTCAAAAGTTCATCACATAGATGAGACTATAAGACAAGATTTGAATAGATTAAATCTTTAAAATATTATCAAAATAAAATGAAGTTACGAGATACTTCATTTGATGTAAACATCATTTTGAAAACTTGACCCTGCCAACACTCAACAATCGCCCAACCGTAGCCTTTCTATCGAAGTGCTCTGGGTAGTGTTGCAGAAATTATCCAATTGGATGATGAACTCATTACGGGAGTTTGCCGCGCCAGGAAGACCACTTACGATGATCAGTCGTAGTAGTACAACCCCACCATTTTCTACATGTAGAGGAGAACCTGTCGGATTTACTTGTCAACCGAACACTGAACTCCTAAGGAATGGACCGCCTTAGCGGAACTTCCAGGCCATTTGGGCCAATATAATAAGGCTGGGCCGGCGCTACTCGGCCACTTACGCCACTCCTAGTTCAGATGAAATCCATGACTCTGAAACGTAAAGCTCGTCCCCACTTTCCCCAAGTAGAAACTTGTTGATACGGCTCCACCAAGAAGTCGTATCCATTTGGAAAGGAGAACTCACCGATATTTCCCAGGCGATGCCTGTTAATGGATTAACTTGTTCCAAGAATTTTACTTCCCGAGTGTTGGGTAAGTAATCAATTCATTTATCAAAACAGCAACCTTGTTGCGAATATAAAACACACCACAGAGCCGGATCCCTCAGGTTTTGAGCGAGTATTTAAATCCCCTTCGAAAGGAGGATCTTTAAAAAAAATGAGTTTTGGGATCCGCTCTAACTTTTAAAAAAATCATTTTGAAGACTCGCAAAACATTTTTAAGAATGTTTGGAATGAAGCTGATTTAATGAAGTAAATCAGTCCCCAGAATATTTAGAAAATGTCTGAATATTATTATTTAAATAATATTCCCATAAAGAATAATCTTTATAAAATAATTGAAGTAGAAGTATTAAAACTTATACTTGAAATGAATAACAAATAATCAAAGATATACTTATACGAAAGTAATATCTTTATTTGAATAATCAAAAATAAGTTTGATTATCGACACCTTATTCTTTAATAAAATAAAGAATATATCTCAGCAAATAATCGGAGTCATAGATCCTCAAATGAATATTCAAATAATATTCAATAAATAAAATAAGCTGAGTCATAATACCTCGAATGAATATTATAAATAATATTCATTAAATAAAATAAAGGAGTCATACATCCTCAAATGAATGTCCAAGTAATATCCAATAAATAATGTAAAGGAGTCATACGCCTTCGAATAATATTCGAAATAATATTCAATAATAAAATAAAGTTAAAGTTATCGAATAAACCTTATTCGATTAATAGTTTTAAAAACTATATCCATATATATATATATAAATAAATAAATATATATATATATATATATATAATATACTCGGGAACATCGACTCCCGGTTTAGAAATATGTTCACCTTTTATCCCCTATACTAAGGGTATACGCAACTACTTGCTTATTTCTAGCATAGGTATTATGCAACTATAAGCATTGAAATCAACAGATAGATAACCAGATTACGAAACAGACATGCATATATACCATATTAGCATGTTCCAATATATCGCAAAATTTGCTAATAACAATCATGCAATATCACAAGATAATGCATATACATATATTTACATCACAACAACAGTATAACGGGTAGAAAACTTGCCTGAGCGACTTGGGGGTGAGAAAGGCTCGGGACGAGTCTGATAACCTATAAACAACAAGTAAGTTGGAATTAAACCAAAATCACTTGTAAATCTATACTTTAACTAACTTAGACTCTAACGCTTGTTTTGCACTCACTGATTTGCTTAAGTCACTCGGGTACCCTCGGCTCCACCATTTTTAATAATTTAACCTTTACGAGTTTTAAAACGATTCTTTCGCGAATGTCTTACCAACTGCCTAACACACTTACCATAAATGTTTCACACATTAATTAACCCTTTTTGGTCTTTAACCTATGTTTCAAAGTAAGGCGAGGGGAAAAGTTTCGTTCGCGAAACGCCGTTACTTGAAACGGTCGTTTCTCCTAAACCGTGCATCGGAATCGAACGAACTACATATCAAAACGAAGCTCGTAACATGAGCTATCTAAACATGGCAGTGGTCATAAACTAGCAGGGGGTTCTCGGGTCCTAATGCTATGCACAAAAACAGTCCAAAGAAAATCGGACGTTACGACGGCTATGTTTACGCGATTTCCCAAATTTAAACCAACTCAAAACAACCACAATCCAACCCCAATTCATAACCCAATCCAAACTCCATCCAAAATACATTACAACAGCCCCAAACAAATCCATATTAACCATTTATACTTATTCCTCACATGAACTAAAAGCTTTACTTAGGTTCTTTAACTAATTACCAAGATTTACAACTCCAACAATACAACAAAACCAACTAATCTCTACAAACTCAACCAAACTTCAACCAATCAAGCATCATGCCTCACATATGCTATATCAAACACATTCAATCCTAATTACTCAAAACTAAAGCTAGGGTTTGTAGTTTATACCTTCCTTGGAGAGTGGAGAATCAAGAGAATGGCTTGGAATCACCCTTAAAGTCCTTATCCAAGCTTAATCTAAACAAAACTTCAAGAACACAAATTTTAGTTCTTGAAAACACTATTCACCATCTTCTTTCATGATTTATAGAAAAAGATTGGCTTGGAATTAGAAGCTTAAACTTATAGGAAGTATGTAACTATCCATGGGGAAGCTTAGATAATTACCTTGCTAAATAGTAAGTGGAGGAGCTTGGACTTCCATTTTCTAAGAAAAGCACCCGAGAGCTTCAAGGAGAAGAAGAGAGATTTTTTTGTGTTTTGTGATTTGTTTTGCTTGGTTGCTAGATTTTTGTTTTGTTTTAGGCCAATTACCCATTTACCCTTGATTTTGTGTGGTTAACAATCCACCACATTTCCTTCCCTTCTATGTCATGCTTGCATCACTTTGTGATGTCATCACCCCTCCTTTGTCCTCTTTCTATTGGTTGGATGACATCATCCCCCACTAATCCCTTTGATTAGCTTCTAATTGTTTGCCTAATGACCGCTGATCTGTTATACGGTTCGCTTAACTTTCGTTCTCGTTTCTCGTTTGAAGGATCATACCCGGGATCTTATTACTTAGGTTCCCTTAACCTTTCTCAATACATTATATTCCTTTTTATGATCCTCTATTATAATCCTTTAATTTAAATCCTTTTTATCCTATTACCTTATACTCAAATCTCTCCGTATCTTGTGGATTTCCGGGAAAAACTAAAGTGTTCGGATTTGGATTCTGACGATCTTTACATACACTTATATCACATATAAAGTACTAATAAAATCTCAGAATATCCATATCAGAACCCCTACATAGTGTGGCGCGAAAAGTTTTCTCATTCAGCTAAAACACTATTCACAAGGGTTACAAAAAGTTGAAAAATTTTGGGGTTATTACAGCAGGGCAACGGGAAAAACATCCTAATATTGGATAGTGGATGTTCAGGACATATGACTGGAAATAAAGCCACGCTATCAGACTTTGTGGAGAAAACTGGCCTAGGAGTTTCTTATGGAGATGGCAAAATGGGAAAAACTCTGGGATATGGCAATATAAATCTTGTGTTAGTCCCTTAACAATATAGCAAGAATTACAGAAGGGGGGTTGAATGGAATTCTTGAATCTTTTTCTTGAAATAAAAATGTTCAACTCAATTATGGATATATTTGTTTTGATTAGCACAATGCGGAATGTAAACTTGAATGAATCAAAACATAAGTAATTAAAACAAGAGGCTTTAAAAATTTTCTGGTGGATTTAAACAACTCCACCAGAGATATATTTAATATATCGAGAGGACTCTGTGTGCAGAAATGCTCACAGCTGCTTACAAAATAGAACTGCTAAAACACAAGAAATGCTAAAGATAGTGCTTACAAAGATTTCTCTGTTGTTGTTTCTTAGCTTTTTCAATTATTTTTCTATTTGCTACTCTCTTGGTTTATATATTACCAAGATTACAAAGTCAAAAGAACTGAACAAATATAAAATCTAACAGTCTTGATCTTTGCTGCTTTTCGTCCTCTATTACCCAGTTAATGGGCTTCCACAGTGTACTTGTATCCAACTCAACGGCTGTGTGTCAGCTTTCACTGTTCAACTGATGTTTGAATCTTGATACGATCATCAGTCGACTTTCAGATCATCCGTCGATGACTTAAGTGATCATCCATCGACTGCTATGTTAAACATCCGTTGATAGTCATTTAATCATCCGTCGAAGCTTTGTTAAGCATCCGTTGGTAGCTATTTTGGCACTTGACTTCATTTCACTTATACAGAATTACAAGACATTGCTTATGTACAGTTAATCAACCTATTCTGCATATCTAGTTAAAGTCAACATGACTTATATGCTACTTCAGATTCTATACAAAGGTGCATACAACACTGTGCTACAAACTTATTATTACATAAGCTACTCACTCGATGGATAATAAGATAATCATCCGTCGGGACTATAATGAGTTATCCGTCGGGACTATAATTCTTATCCGTCGAGTGCTACATTATTTCACTAAGTAAAATCTACTTAGATGTTTTGTTTAGGTAATCATCAAGTACACAACATATTCACAACAACCTCCCCCAATTTATGTCTACTGGAATTGTAGCCATAAATAAGAGATACTTGATGATAACAAAACATCCTAAACATATATCTTTAAA